>NC_088414.1:41315357-41330357 GCF_034236695.1 Oncorhynchus nerka
ACTATAACGCCTTCATAGTACTGTCATAATGCCACTATAACGCCTTCATAGTACTGTCATAATGCCACTATAACGCCTTCATAGTACTGTCATAATGCCACTATAACGCCTTCATAGTACTGTCATAATGCCACTATAACGCCTTCATAGTACTGTCATAATGCCACTATAACGCCTCCATAGTACTGTCATAATGCCACTATAACACCTTCATAGTACTGTCATAATGCCACTATAATGCCTCCATAGTACTGTCATAATGCCACTATAATGCCTTCATAGTACTGTCATAATGCCACTATAATGCCTTCATAGTACTGTCATAACGCCACTATAACGCCTTCATAATACTGTCAATGCCACTATAACGCCTTCATAGTACTGTCAATGCCACTATAATGCCTTCATAGTACTGTCAATGCCACTATAACGCCTTCATAATACTGTCAATGCCACTATAATGCCTTCATAGTACTGTCATAACGCCACTATAACACCTTCATAGTACTGTCATAATGCCACTATAACTCCTTCATAGTACTGTCATAACGCCACTATAACACCTTCATAGTACTGTCATAATGCCACTATAACGCCTTCATAGTACTGTCATAATGCCACTATAACACCTTCATAGTACTGTCATAATGCCACTATAACGCCTTCATAGTACTGTCATAATGCCACTATAACGCCTTCATAGTACTGTCATAATGCCACTATAACACCTTCATAGTACTGTCATAATGCCACTATAACGCCTTCATAGTACTGTCATAATGCCACTATAACGCCTTCATAGTACTGTCATAATGCCACTATAACACCTTCATAGTACTGTCATAATGCCACTATAACGCCTTCATAGTACTGTCATAATGCCACTATAATGCCTTCATAATACTGTCATAATGCCACTATAACACCTTCATAGTACTGTCATAATGCCACTATAATGCCTTCATAGTACTGTCATAACGCCACTATAACGCCTTCATAATACTGTCAATGCCACTATAACGCCTTCATAGTACTGTCATAACGCCACTATAATGCCTTCATAGTACTGTCAATGCCACTATAATGCCTTCATAATACTGTCATAATGCCACTATAACGCCTTCATAGTACTGTCATAATGCCACTATAATGCCTTCATAGTACTGTCAATGCCACTATAATGCCTTCATAATACTGTCATAATGCCACTATAACACCTTCATAGTACTGTCATAATGCCACTATAATGCCTTCATAATACTGTCATAATGCCACTATAACGCCTTCATAGTACTGTCATAACGCCACTATAATGCCTTCATAGTACTGTCATAATGCCTTCATAGTACTGTCATAATGCCACTATAATGCCTTCATAGTACTGTCATAACGCCACTATAACGCCTTCATAATACTGTCAATGCCACTATAATGCCTTCATAATACTGTCATAATGCCACTATAACGCCTTCATAGTACTGTCATAATGCCACTATAACGCCTTCATAGTACTGTCATAACGTCCATGTTGTCAGTGGGTATGTTGGAAGCTGTCTCTTGTATCTGCTCAACTGACTGTGTATCTCTTCTTCTATCCTTCTTCCTCTTCTATTCTTCTTCTATCCTTCTTCTTGTTCTATTCTTCTTCTATCCTTCTTCTTCTTCTTCTAATTCTATCCTTTGTTTTCTTCTTCTTCTTCTGTTCTTCTTCTATCCTTCTTCTTCTTCTATTCTTCTTCTTCTATCCTTCTTCTTCTTCTTCTTCTATCCTTCTTCTTCTTCTATTCTTCTTCTTCTTCTTCTTCTATTCTTCTTCTTCTTCTATTCTTCTTCTTCTTCTTCTATTCTTCTTCTTCTATCCTTCTTCTTCTTCTTCTTCTTCTTCTATCCTTCTCCTCTCACTCTCATCCCCTCCCTCAACCCCTCTCTGTCTCTCATCTTCCTCCTCTCCCCACCCCTCCCTCCCTCTCCCCCTCCCTCCATCTCTCTCTGTCCCCTTCTCTGACCCTTTCTCTCGCTCCCCTCTGTCCCTCCTCCAACCCCCTCCAACCCCCTTCCTCTCTCTTCCTCCCTCCCCATCCCCTGCTCCCCCCTCTCTCTCCCCCTCTACAGTATCACCACTAAGTTGGAGCGCGCCCTGGAGAAGGTGGCCCCCCTCCTGAGGGAGATCTTTGTGGACTTTGCTCCGTTCCTCTCTAGGACCCTGTTGGGTAGCCATGGCCAGGAGCTGCTCATTGAAGGTACAGGTGCTGTACACGCCTTTAACTTCTATCTGGCGTCTCTGTGTGGAGTGAGTCCCCCCATCCACTGTCCAGTCCTCACCGTGCTGCTGTCACCGCTCACACTGGATGGCTGTGTGTGTGTGTGTGTGTGTGTGTGTGTGTGTGTGTGTGTGTGTGTGTGTGTGTGTGTGTGCAAATGTGTGTGTGTGTGTGTGTGTGTGTGCACGGTCGCGTGTGTGTCTGTATCTGTCGACTGGCTACCTCACCCATCCATGGATCAGGTATGAGGAGGTTTGAGGAGGTATGAGGAGGTTTGAGGAGGTATGAGGAGGTTTTAGGAGGTTGTAGGAGGTTTGAGGAGGTTTGAGGAGGTATGAGGAGGTTTTAGGAGGTTTTAGGAGGTATGAGGAGGGTTGAGGAGGTATGAGGAGGTTTGAGGAGGTATGAGGAGTTTTGATGAGGTATTAGGAGGTTTGAGGAGGTATGAGGAGGTTTGAGGAGGTTTGAGGAGGTATGAGGAGTTTTGATGAGGTATTAGGAGGTTTGAGGAGGTTTGAGGAGGTATGAGGAGGTTTTAGGAGGTTTTAGGAGGTATGAGGAGGTATGAGGAGGTTTTAGGAGGTATGAGGAGGTTTGAGGAGGTATGAGGAGGTATGAGGAGGTTTGAGGAGGTTTTAGGAGGTATGAGGAGGTTTTAGGAGGTATGAGGAGGTATGAGGAGGTTTGAGGAGGTATGAGGAGGTTTTAGGAGGTTTTAGGAGGTTTTAGGAGGTATGAGGTTTTAGGAGGTATGAGGAGGTATGAGGAGGTATGAGGTTTTAGGAGGTTTTAGGAGATATGAGGAGGTTTGAGGAGGTATGAGGAGGTTTTAGGAGGTATGAGCAGGTTTGAGGAGGTTTGAGGAGGTATGAGGTGGTGCGAGGAGGTATGAGGAGGTATTGGGAGATTTGAGGAGGTATGAGGAGGTTTGAGGAGGTTTGAGTTGGTTTGAGGAGGTATGAGGAGGTATGAGGAGATATGAGGAGGTTTGAGGAGGTATGAGGAGGTATGAGGAGGTTTGAGGAGGTATGAGGAGGTTTGAGGAGGTATGAGGAGGTTTGAGGAGGTATGAGGAGGTTTGAGGAGGTTTGAGGAGGTATGAGGAGGTTTGAGTAGGTATGAGGAGGTTTGAGGAGGTTTGAGGAGGTATGAGGAGGTTTGAGGAGGTTTGAGGAGGTATGAGGAGGTTTGAGGGGGTTTGAGGAGGTATGAGGAGGTTTGAGGATAGTGCTGAACAGACAGGACTTTCAGTAGGAAGTAGTAGGTCTGTTTCCCTGCCGTTCTGTCCGTTCCCCTTTTCCACTTGTCCTTTCTGTGTTATACTGTCAGATCTAATGCTGTTAGCTGGGTGGGTAACCTGTTAAGAGAACTGTGTGTGTGTGTGTGTGTGTGTGTGTGTGTGTGTGTGTGTGTGTGTGTGTGTGTGTGTGTGTGTGTGTGTGTGTGTGTGTGTGTGTACCGTGCGAGCGTGTGTGTGTGTGTTCTGGGGCGTGACGGTCCTGTCTCTCTCTCTGCAGGTCTGGTCTGTATGAAGTCCAGTACTTCAGTAGTGGAGCTGGTCATGCTGCTCTGTTCTCAGGTACGTACCCCTTTCTCTCTCTCCTCTCTCTCTCTCTCTCTCTCTCTCTCTCTCTCTTTCTTTCGTTCCCTCTCCTCTCTCTCTCTCTCACTCTCTTTCTCTCTCTCTCTCTCTCTCTCTCTCTCTCTCTCTCTTCTCTTTCTTTCGTTCCCTCTCCTCTCTCTCTCTCTCTTTCTCTCTGCCTCCCCCTCCCTCTCTCTCTCTCTATTTATTTCTCTCCTTCTCTCTCTCTCTTGCTCTGTGTCTCTCTCTCTCTGTATATATGTTTTCTGTATAGTTCCCAGTATATGCACTAGATTGTCTCACTATACTTAGTGTTATGAAACCAACTAGCCTGCTTTGGATTTATCTAGGGGTTTCTAAGCCCTTCAAGTTTACCTTCAGTATCTGCCAGCCCCATCGATGCAGCACTAAGCAGCCAATGATGAGCGCTGTGGTTTGATTGACATGTCTAAAGTGCTATCAGACAGGTGTCTGGTTACAGACCCGCCCTTTATGACAGCATTAACGGTTGCGTCTGCTGCAGTCTCAATGTGGATGAAATTCCACATTTGATTCTCATCAGTTTCCTCAACTTCTATCTCTTCCCGAAAACAAGAGGGAATATTCATAGACATGTTTTGACTTTATTACAATCATCCGTCTCCGCTGTCTTTATCTCTGAGAACAAAGCACATTTTGATATAACTGACAAGGTGTGGCTTGGGTAGCTAGACTCAGCAGGCAGAAGGAGAAACAGATACTCACCTCTCAGCTTCATTCCTCCTTTTATCTCTCTCTGTTCATCCTCTCCGTTCTAGGGGTATGTGTGTGTTCCTTCTATTCTCTCCTCTCCGTTCCTCCTCTTCTCTCCTCTCCGTTCCTCCTCTTCTCTCCTCTCCGTTCCAGGGGTATGTGTGTGTTCCTCCTCTTCTCTCCTCTCTCATCCTCCTCTTCTCTCCTCTCCGTTCTAGGGGTATGTGTGTGTTCCTTCTCTTCTCTCCTCTCCGTTCCTCCTCTTCTCTCCTCTCTCATCCTTCTCTTCTCTCTTCTCCGTTCTAGGGGTATGTGTGTGTTCCTTCTTTTCTCTCCTCTCCATTCTAGGGGTATGTGTGTGTTCCTTCTCTTCTCTCCTCTCCATTCTAGGGGTATGTGTGTGTTCCTTCTCTTCTCTCCTCTCCGTTCTAGGGGTATGTGTGTGTTCCTTCTCTTCTCTCCTCTCCGTTCTAGGGGTATGTGTGTGTTCCTTCTCTTCTCTCCTCTCCGTTCTAGGGGTATGTGTGTGTTCCTTCTCTTCTCTCCTCTCCGTTCTAGGGGTATGTGTGTGTTCCTCCTCTTCTCTCCTCTCCGTTCCAGGGTGTGTGTGTGTTCCTGGTCAGTTGAGATGTTCTTGTCCTTTGAGTGTGCCATTGCTCTCCACTTATCTCAACTCAACTTCCATGTTCTTTGTCCCACCTATTGCCCTCTCCCATCCTCCTCTTCTCTCCTTTCTCATCCTCCTCCTCTCTCCTTTCTCATCCTCCTCTTCTCTCCTCTCTCATCCTCCTCTTCTCTCTCCTCTTCTCTCCTCTCTCATCCTCCTCTTCTCTCCTCTCTCATCCTCCTCTTCTCTCCTTTCTCATCTTCTTCATACGTCTCCTGTCTTCTTTTTATCCATTCGCTCCATTTAACTTCTGTCCCCTTCCTCTCATCCTCTTCTCCATATTTTGTTCTCCTCGTCCAGCCCTGTTCTCCTCTCCTGCTCTCCTCTCCTCCTCCTCTCTTCCTCCTCCTCCTCCTCCTCTCTTCCTCCTCCTCCTCTCCTCTTCCTCTCCCTCTTCTCTCCTCTCATCTCTTCTACCACTTTCCCTCCTCGTTCATCCTCTTCTCCACCTTCTGTCTCTACTCCTCACCGTCCTCTCTCTCTGTCATTCCCCTCCCCTCTCCTCTCTTTCCCTCCTCTTCCTGTCAGTGTGTCTAGTATTACACAGGGCTCCAGCCTTGTCTTCCATTAGGGGCCCAGGGGACAGAACCCCAGCCCAGATATTGATCCCTGGGATGAGGAAGGGAACCTGAGACGCTCCCCTGTGTCCTTCAGATCCATCCATGGAGATAATGGAGCTATCGATCTCTCTGTTGTTGTTTTTTTACATAAGAAAGAATATAAAATACGCTCTTTTCACTTTTCATATAGCAGATGCTCTTTTCCAGAGCGACTTACAGTTAGTGCATGAGTTTCATTATTTTTCATATCCTCCCTTTCAATCTTACCCTAGGAGGTAACATGTTTCACCCCTTCTACTACACCGGGGGTATTTAAACCCTAGGAGGTAACATGTTTCACCCCTTCCACTACACCGGGGGTATTTAACCCCTAGGAGGTAACATGTCTCACCCCTTCCACTACACCGGGGGTATTTAAACCCTAGGAGGTAACATGTCTCACCCCTTCTACTACACCGGGGGTATTTAAACCCTAGGAGGTAACATGTTTCACCCCTTCCACTACACCGGGGGTATTTAACCCCTAGGAGGTAACATGTCTCACCCCTTCCACTACACCGGGGGTATTTAAACCCTAGGAGGTAACATGTCTCACCCCTTCCACTACACCGGGGGTATTTAAACCCTAGGAGGTAACATGTCTCACCCCTTCCACTACACCGGGGGTATTTAAACCCTAGGAGGTCCATTTACCTCTCCTTTCTCCCCTCTCTCTCTGTCTCTGTCTCTCTCTCTCTCTCTCTCTGTCTCTCTCTCTCTCTGTATCTCTCTCTCTGTCTCTGTCTCTCTCTCTCTCTCTCTCTCTCTGTCTCTCTCTCTCTCTCAATTCAATTCAATTCAATTCAAGGGCTTTATTGGCATGGGAAACATGTTAACATTGCCAAAGCAAGTGAGGTAGATAATATATAAAGTGAAATAAACAATAAAAATTAACAGTAGACATCACACATACAGAAGTTTCAAAACAATAAAGACATTACAAATGTCATATTATATATATATATATACAGTGTTTTAACAATGTACAAATGGTAAAGGACACAAGATAAAATAAATAAGCATAAATATGGGTTGTATTTACAATGGTGTGTGTTCTTCGCTGGTTGCCCTTTTCTCGTGGCAACAGGTCACAAATCTTGCTGCTTTGATGGCACACTGTGGAATTTCACCCAGTAGATATGGGAGTTTTTCAAAATTTGATTTTTTTTTCGAATTCTTTGTGGATCTGTGTAATCTGAGGGAAATATGTCTCTCTAATATGGTCATACATTGGGCAGGAGGTTAGGAAGTGCAGCTCAGTTTCCACCTCATTTTGTGGGCAGTGAGCACATAGCCTGTCTTCTCTTGAGAGCCATGTCTGCCTACGGCGGCCTTTCTCAATAGCAAGGCTATGCTCGCTGAGTCTGTACATAGTCAAAGCTTTCCTTAATTTTGGGTCAGTCACAGTGGTCAGGTATTCTGCCGCTGTGTACTCTCTGTGTAGGTCCAAATAGCATTCTAGTTTGCTCTGTTTTTTTGTTAATTATTTCCAATGTGTCAAGTAATTATCTTTTTGTTTTCTCATGATTTGGTTGGGTCTAATTGTGCTGCTGTCCTGGGACTCTGTAGGGTGTGTTTGTGAACAGAGCCCCAGGACCAGCTTGCTTAGGGGACTCCTCTCCAGGTTCATCTCTCTGTAGGTGATGGCTCTGTTGTGGAAGGTTTGGGAATCGCTTCCTTTTAGGTGGTTATAGAATTTAACAGCTCTTTTCTGGATTTTGATAATTAGTGGGTATCGGCCTAATTCTGCTCTGCATGCATTATTTGGTGTTCTACGTTGTACACGGAGGATATTTTTGCAGAATTCTGCGTGCAGAGTCTCAATTTGGTGGTTGTCCCATTTTGTGAAGTCTTGGTTGGTGAGCGGAACCTAAGCCTCACAACCATAAAGGGCAATGGGCTCTATGACTGATTCAAGTATTTTTTAGCCAGATCCTAATTGGTATGTTGAAATTTATGTTCCTTTTGATGGCATAGAATGCCCTTCTTGCCTTGTCTCTCAGATCGTTCACAGCTTTGTGGAAGTTACCTGTGGCGCTGATGTTTAGGCCAAGGTATGTATAGTTTTTTGTGTGCTCTAGGGCAACAGTGTCTAGATGGAATTTGTATTTGTGGTCCTGGTGACTGGACCTTTTTTGGAACACCATTATTTTGGTCTTACTGAGATTTACTGTCAGGGCCCAGGTCTGACAGAATCTGTGCATAAGATCTAGGTGCTGCTGTAGGCCCTCCTTGGTTGGTGACAGAAGTACCAGATCATCAGCAAACAGCAGACATTTGACTTCGGATTCTAGTAGGGTGAGGCCGGGTGCTGCAGACTTTTCTAGTGCCCGCACCAGTTCGTTGATATATATGTTGAAGAGGGTGGGGCTTAAGCTGCATCCCTGTCTAACCCCACGACCCTGTGTGAAGAAATGTGTGTGTTTTTTGCCAATTTTAACCGCACACTTGTTGTTTGTGTACATGGATTTTATGATGTCGTATGTTTTACCCCCAACACCACTTTCCATCAGTTTGTATAGCAGACCCTCATGCCAAATTGAGTCGAAGGCTTTTTTGAAATCAACAAAGCATGAGAAGACTTTCCCAAGATTTTCCCAAGGTTACTGTTGACGCATATTCCACGGTAGTTATTGGGGTCAAATTTGTCTCCATTTTTGTGGATTGGGGTGATCAGTCCTTGGTTCCAAATATTGGGGAAGATGCCAGAGCTAAGGATGATGTTAAAGAGTTTTAGTATAGCCAATTGGAATTTGTTGTCTGTATATTTGATCATTTCATTGAGGATACCATCAACACCACAGGGTTGGAGGGTTTTTATTTTGTCCTGTAACTCATTCAATGTAATTGGAGAATCCAGTGGGTTCTGGTAGTCTTTAATAGTTGATTCTAAGATCTGTATTTGATCATGTATATGTTTTTGCTCTATATTCTTTGTTATAGAACCAAAAAGATTGGAGAAGTGGTTTACACATACATCTCCATTTTGGATAGATAATTCTTTGTGTTGTTGTTTGTTTAGTGTTTTCCAATTTTCCCAGAAGTGGTTAGAGTCTATGGATTCTTCAATTACATTGAGCTGATTTCTGACATGCTGTTCCTTCTTTTTCCGTAGTGTATTTCTGTATTGTTTTAGTGATTCACCATAGTGAAGGCGTAGACTCAGGTTTTCCGGGTCTCTATGTTTTTGGTTGGACAGGTTTCTCAATTTCTTTCTTAGATTTTTGCATTCTTCATCAAACCATTTGTCATTGTTGTTAATTTTCTTCGGTTTTCTATTTGAGATTTTTAGATTTGATAGGGAAGCTGAGAGGTCAAATATACTGTTAAGATTTTCTACTGCTAAGTTTACACCTTCACTATTACAGTGGAACGTTTTACCCAGGAAATTGTCTAAAGGGGATTGAATTTGTTGTTGCCTAATTGTTTTTTGGTAGGTTTCCAAACTGCATTCCTTCCATCTATAGCATTTCTTAATGTTACTCAGTTCCTTTGGCTTTGATGCCTCATGATTGAGTATTGCTCTGTTTAAGTAGACTGTGATTTTGCTGTGGTCTGATAGGGGTGTCAGTGGGCTGACTGTGAACGCTCTGAGAGATTCTGGGTTGAGGTCAGTGATAAAGTAGTCTACAGTACTACTGCTAAGAGATGAGCTATAGGTGTACCTACCATAGGAGTCCCTTCTAAGCCTACCATTGACTATGTACATACCCAGCGTGCGACAGAGCTGCAGGAGTTGTGACCTGTTTTTGTTGGTTATGTTGTCATAGTTGTGTCTAAGGGGGCATATGTGGGAGGGAATGCTGTCACCTCCAGGCAGGTGTTTGTCCCCCTGTGTGCTGAGGGTGTCAGGTTCTTGTCCAGTTCTGGCATTTAGGTCGCCACAGACTAGTACATGTCCCTGGGCCTGGAAATGATTGATTTCCCCCTCCAGGGTGGAGAAGCTGTCTTCATTAAAATATGGGAATTCTAGTGGGGGGATATAGGTAGCACACAGGAGGACATTTTTCTCTGTTAGGATAATTTCCTTTTGAATTTCTAGCCAAATGTAGAATGTTCCTGTTTTGATTAATTTAATGGAGTGAGTTAGGTCTGCTCTATACCAAATTAGCATACCCCCTGAGTCCCTTCCCTGTTTCACACCTGGTAGTTCTCTCTCGCTCTCTGTCTCTCTCTGTCTGTCTCTCTCTCTCTCTGTCTCTCTCTCTCTCTCTCTCTCTCTCTCTCTCTCTCTCTGTCTCTCTCTCTCTGTCTCTGTCTCTCTCTCTCTCTCTCTCTGTCTCTCTCTGTCTCTCTGTCTCTCTGTCTCTCTGTATATGTATGTCTGTCTGTCTGTCTGTATATGTATGTCTGTCTGGCTGGCTGGCTGGCTGTCTGTGTCTCTCATCTCTCCCCTTCTCTCTTGCTCTCTATTTTTCCTCTCACTCTCTCTGTCTCTGTCTCTGTCTCTCTCTCTGTCTCTCTCTCTATCTCTCTCTCTCTCTATCTCTCTCTCTATCTCTCATTTCAATTCAAGGGGCTTTATTGGGAAACACATGTTTACGTTGCCAAAGCAACAAAGGTGAAATTAACAATAAAAAGTGAACAGTAAATATTACACTCAGACAAGTTAGATGTGTGGGTTCCTTGAGTGGCACAGCGGTCTAAAGTTAATTCAAGTTTAAATAAATAAATAATTTTAAAAAGTTCCAAAATAATAAAGACATTTCAAATGTCATATTATGTCTATATACAGTGTTGTAACGATGCGCAAATAGTTAAAGTACAAAAGAGAAAATAAATAAACATAAATATTAGTTCTATTTACAATGGTGTTTGTTCTTCTTCTTGGTCAGTAGTGGTCAGTAGTGGTCAGTAGTAGTCAGTAGTGGTCAGTAGTGGTCAGTAGTAGTCCGTGGTAGTCAGTAGTAGTCAGTAGTAGTCAGTAGTGGTCAGTAGTGGTCAGTAGTAGTCAGTAGTAGTCAGTAGTGGTCCGTGTGTGGTCAGTAGTGGTCAGTAGTAGTCAGTAGTGGTCAGTAGTAGTCCATGGTAGTCAGTAGTAGTCAGTAGTGGTCATTAGTAGTCAGTAGTGGTCAGTAGTAGTCAGTAGTGGTCAGTAGTAGTCAGTAGTGGTCCGTAGTGGTCGGTAATGGGCAGTAGTAGTCAGTAGTGGTCAGTAGTGGTCAGTAGTGGTCAGTAGTAGTCAGTAGTGGTCAGTAGTAGTCAGTAGTGGTCCGTAGTGGTCGGTAGTAGTCAGTAGTCGTCAGTAGTGGTCAGTAGTGGTCAGTAGTAGTCAGTAGTGGTCCGTAGTGGTCAGTAGTGGTCAGTAGTAGTCCGTGGTAGTCAGTAGTAGTCAGTAGTAGTCAGTAGTGGTCAGTAGTGGTCAGTAGTAGTCAGTAGTAGTCAGTAGTAGTCAGTAGTAGTCAGTAGTGGTCAGTAGTGGTCCGTAGTAGTCAGTAGTTGTCAGTAGTGGTCAGTAGTAGTCAGTAGTGGTCAGTAGTGGTCAGTAGTTGTCAGTAGTAGTCAGTAGTAGTCAGTAGTGGTCAGTAGTAGTCCATAGTGGTCAGTAGTAGTCAGTAGTGGTCCATAGTAGTCAGTAGTGGTCAGTAGTAGTCAGTAGTAGTCAGTAGTGGTCAGTAGTGGTCAGTAGTAGTCAGTAGTAGTCAGTAGTGGTCAGTAGTGGTCAGTAGTAGTCAGTAGTGGTCCGTAGTCAGTAGTAGTCGTAGTGGTCAAGTGGGCAGTAGTAGTAGTGGTCCGTGGTCAGTAGTTGTAGTAGTCAGTAGTGGTCAGTAGTGGTCAGTAGTAGTCAGTAGTGGTCCGTAGTAGTCAGTAGTGGTCAGTAGTCAGTAGTAGTCAGTAGTAGTCAGTAGTGGTCCATAGTGGTCAGTAGTGGTCCGTGGTAGTCAGTAGTGGTCCCTGGTAGTCAGTAGTGGTCAGTAGTGGTCCATAGTGGTCAGTAGTAGTCAGTAGTAGTCAGTAGTGGTCCATAGTGGTCAGTAGTAGTCAGTAGTGGTCCATAGTGGTCAGTAGTAGTCAGTAGTGGTCGGTAATGGGCAGTAGTAGTAAGTAGTGGTCAGTAGTAGTCAGTAGTGGTCAGTAGTAGTCAGTAGTGGTCAGTAGTGGTCAGTAGTTGTCAGTAGTAGTCAGTAGTAGTCAGTAGTGGTCAGTAGTGGTCAGTAGTAGTCAGTAGTAGTCAGTAGTGGTCAGTAGTAGTCAGTAGTTGTCAGTAGTAGTCAGTAGTAGTCAGTAGTAGTCAGTAGTAGTCCATAGTGGTCAGTAGTAGTCAGTAGTAGTCAGTAGTGGTCCGTGGTAGTCAGTAGTAGTCAGTAGTAGTCAGTAGTAGTCAGTAGTAGTAGTCCGTGGTCCGTAGTAGTCAGTAGTAGTCAGTAGTGGTCCGTAGTAGTCAGTGGTAGTCAGTAGTAGTCAGTAGTAGTCAGTAGTAGTCAGTACTGGTCCATAGTGGTCAGTAGTAGTCAGTAGTAGTCAGTAGGGGTCAGTAGTGGTCAGTAGTGGTCCGTAGTGGTCAGTAGTAGTCAGTAGTGGTCCGTAGTAGTCAGTAGTAGTCAGTAGTGGTCAGTAGTAGTCAGTAGTTGTCCGTGTGTGGTCAGTAGTGGTCAGTAGTAGTCAGTAGTGGTCAGTAGTAGTCCATGGTAGTCAGTAGTAGTCAGTAGTAGTCAGTAGTAGTCAGTAGTGGTCAGTAGTGGTCCGTAGTAGTCAGTAGTAGTCAGTAGTGGTCAGTAGTAGTCAGTAGTGGTCAGTAGTAGTCAGTAGTGGTCAGTAGTAGTCAGTAGTGGTCCGTAGTGGTCGGTAATGGGCAGTAGTAGTCAGTAGTGGTCAGTAGTGGTCAGTAGTGGTCAGTAGTAGTCAGTAGTGGTCAGTAGTAGTCAGTAGTGGTCCGTAGTGGTCGGTAGTAGTCAGTAGTCGTCAGTAGTGGTCAGTAGTGGTCTGTAGTTGTCAGTAGTAGTCAGTAGTAGTCAGTACTGGTCCATAGTGGTCAGTAGTAGTCAGTAGTAGTCAGTAGGGGTCAGTAGTGGTCAGTAGTGGTCCGTAGTGGTCAGTAGTAGTCAGAAGTGGTCCGTAGTAGTCAGTAGTAGTCAGTAGTGGTCCGTAGTAGTCAGTAGTAGTCAGTAGTGGTCCGTGTGTGGTCAGTAGTGGTCAGTAGTAGTCAGTAGTGGTCAGTAGTAGTCCATGGTAGTCAGTAGTAGTCAGTAGTAGTCAGTAGTAGTCAGTAGTGGTCAGTAGTGGTCCGTAGTAGTCAGTAGTAGTCAGTAGTGGTCAGTAGTAGTCAGTAGTGGTCAGTAGTAGTCAGTAGTGGTCAGTAGTAGTCAGTAGTGGTCCGTAGTGGTCGGTAATGGGCAGTAGTAGTCAGTAGTGGTCAGTAGTGGTCAGTAGTAGTCAGTAGTGGTCAGTAGTAGTCAGTAGTGGTCCGTAGTGGTCGGTAGTAGTCAGTAGTCGTCAGTAGTGGTCAGTAGTGGTCAGTAGTAGTCAGTAGTAGTCCGTAGTGGTCAGTAGTGGTCAGTAGTAGTCCGTGGTAGTCAGTAGTAGTCAGTAGTAGTCAGTAGTAGTCAGTAGTGGTCAGTAGTGGTCAGTAGTAGTCAGTAGTAGTCAGTAGTAGTCAGTAGTGGTCCGTAGTAGTCAGTAGTTGTCAGTAGTGGTCAGTAGTAGTCAGTAGTGGTCAGTAGTGGTCAGTAGTTGTCAGTAGTAGTCAGTAGTAGTCAGTAGTGGTCAGTAGTAGTCCATAGTGGTCAGTAGTAGTCAGTAGTGGTCCATAGTAGTCAGTAGTAGTCAGTAGTGGTCAGTAGTAGTCTGTAGTTGTCAGTAGTAGTCAGTAGTAGTCAGTAGTGGTCAGTAGTGGTCAGTAGTAGTCAGTAGTAGTCAGTAGTGGTCAGTAGTGGTCAGTAGTAGTCAGTAGTAGTCAGTAGTAGTCAGTAGTGGTCAGTAGTGGTCAGTAGTAGTCAGTAGTGGTCCGTAGTGGTCGGTAATGGGCAGTAGTAGTAAGTAGTGGTCAGTAGTTGTCAGTAGTGGTCAGTAGTAGTCAGTAGTGGTCCGTAGTAGTCAGTAGTAGTCAGTAGTAGTCAGTAGTGGTCCATAGTGGTCAGTAGTGGTCCGTGGTAGTCAGTAGTGGTCCCTGGTAGTCAGTAGTAGTCAGTAGTGGTCCATAGTGGTCAGTAGTAGTCAGTAGTGGTCCGTAGTGGTCGGTAGTAGTCAGTAGTAGTCAGTAGTGGTCCATAGTGGTCAGTAGTAGTCAGTAGTGGTCCATAGTGGTCAGTAGTAGTCAGTAGTGGTCCGTAGTGGTCGGTAATGGGCAGTAGTAGTAAGTAGTGGTCAGTAGTAGTCAGTAGTGGTCAGTAGTAGTCAGTAGTGGTCAGTAGTGGTCAGTAGTAGTCAGTAGTAGTCAGTAGTGGTCAGTAGTAGTCAGTAGTTGTCAGTAGTAGTCAGTAGTAGTCAGTAGTAGTCCATAGTGGTCAGTAGTAGTCAGTAGTGGTCCATAGTGGTCAGTAGTAGTCAGTAGTGGTCCGTGGTAGTCAGTAGTAGTCAGTAGTAGTCAGTAGTAGTCAGTAGTGGTCCGTAGTAGTCTGTGGTAGTCAGTAGTAGTCAGTAGTGGTCAGTGTGTGGCTTTGTGTCTGTTTTGTAATATGACCCTTTGTGTTTCCAGGAGTGGCAGAACTCTATCCAGAAGAATGCTGGGCTGGCCTTCATAGAGCTCATCAATGAGGGAAGGTAATCAATCACCTATCACATTGATCTATCTTTCTATCGGACTGCTTAATCTGTTATCACCATCAGGAATCATCTGCTCAGGGCTAACCGTTTAGAAAGAGGCTCAATGAAACCCCCCTCTCTCTCTCTTCTGATATATATATATATATCTTGCTCTCTCTCTCTCTCTCTCTCTCTCTCTCGCTCTCTCGCTCTCGCTCTCGTTCTCTTCTGATATATATATATATATCTTGCTCTTTCTCTCTCTCTCTCTCTCTCTCTCTCTCTCTCTCTCTCTCTCTTCTGATTTATATATCTTGATCTCTCTCTCTCCCCCTCTCTCTCTCTCTTCTGATATTCCCCTCTCCCCCTGCTCTCTCTCTCTCTCTTCTGATATCCCCTCTCTCTCTCTCTCTCGCTCTCTCTCCCCTCTTCTGATATCCCCTCTCCCTCTCGCTCTCTCTCTCTTCTGATATCCCC
>NC_088414.1:41350357-41352857 GCF_034236695.1 Oncorhynchus nerka
CACCACAGAGGTCACCCTCCCATCAGACAGCCGTAGACAATGCATACCCTTGGCATCACTGCTCTGTCTTTCCAAACCAAAGAAGAAGGAGCTGGGAGCATCCATCTCCTTGAGCATGGAGAACCTAGCTCTTACAAGTGCTCCCTTTGCTTTAACCTGGAAAAACTGCCCAGGTCCCTACGTAATCTCGGCTAGAGTTAGCCTGGAGGCCTACATTGCCTTGCCCCACCATCTCTACCTCCATCTCACTAATACACCGCTCTAGTTCCCCCAATACTCTCCTAGCCTCTGAGGATGAGAGAGCTGTGTACTGTTGACAGAAAAGCCGAATTTGCACTTTCCCACATCCCACCATTGACTCAGAGACTCATACTCCTCTCTTCGCTGCCCCCATCTTTCCCAAAAAGTCTGGAAACCTGAGCAAAAGGTGGCATCTTGTAAGAGCTTTACATTGAACTTCCAATAAGATGCCTGCCGGGGCCTGGTGAAATAGACAGCCGAGCCATGGTTATGTGGTGATCCAAAACCCCACTGGGAGAATGGTAGCACCCAGCAGCCTATTGCTCTGATTCCTGGACATGTAAAAACGATCAAGTCGAGCTGCACTCACCCTAGCCCCAAAACCTTCACCCACGTATACTGTCTTGTGTTTGGATGTTTAGTTCTCCAAACATCCACTAGGTCAAACTGATTAAAGATGTCCCTTAACACTCCCACTGACACTGAATGAGGCTCTTCCCCATTTCTGTCTTTTGTAAAATCCATTGTACAGTTCCAGTCACCTCCGATCACCAGCGTCTCCTCAGGCGCTACTTGTGAGAGTTCCTGTCTAAGACTCCCAAATAGAACCCCTCTTTCTCTCCCTGTGTTAGGCGCATACACATTTATAAAGACAAAAACCATGTTGTTAATTTCTGCTTTAACAACAAGCAACCTACCCCTACACACCTCCTTTGAGGAGCAAATTTTTACAGCCAGACCCGGTGCAAAAAGGACTGCCACCCCTGCACTAAGATTTGTCCCATGGCTCAACACACTTGCCCCTTTCCACCAGAGCCCCCAATCAACTTCATTCACCACATCACTATGAGTCTCCTGCAGAAACAACACCTGTACTTTTTTTGTTTTACATATTCACCCAACACACTCCTCTTTCCCGCATCTCTGGCGCCATTTATATTGAGCGAGCCTACCCGAAGAGTCTCCATAAGAAGTGGGAGAAAAGCCAGCAGAGAAATAGACCAATAGCAAAGCTCAAAAAGCCCCAGTGTCAGTAAGAAATTAAACATTTAAACAGTGTCTGAAGGTAAACCTTTACGCACTATTGTGACCCACTTCCTCAACCTAAACCGTTTCCTGGGTGAGAGGGCACCATGCCCCTCATTTCTCATAGCATGTTGTACTGATCTTACAAACTTTCTAGGATCAGGAAAAAAGTCTCAAGATTAACTTTTTTCCCTTAGTCTCATTCAGGAACCTTGTCAGTTCTCTCAACGTACTTAGACCCCTCTGGTTGACTGGCTGTCAGCTCCGGGCCAATTGAAGAGGAGTCTGAAAAAATAACTCCTCATCCTCTTCCTCAGACTCACTTTCCTCCTCTTCTCTATCTCCCACCCTGACCACCTGCCCTTTCTCTCTGTTTAGGGCCTCACCCACAGCAACAGGCAACATTTCCATGGTACCTTTATCCACATCCTTTTCCTTTTCCTCTTGACACCCTCCTCCTCCCCCTAATCTCTTACACTTCCCACTATACTCTCCTCATCCACTAGAATAACCTGACTAGACGCAGTATCATCTGCACCACCCTCTATAGCATGACTAGGGCCAGCCTCAGCTACACCACCCTCCATAGCATGACTAGGGCCAGCCTCAGCTACACCACCCTCCATAGCATGACTAGGCCCAGCATCATCTGCACCACCCTCCATAGCATGTCTAGGCCCAGCCTCAGCTACCCCACCATCTCTAGCCTGACTAGACCCAGCCTCTGCTTCTCCACCATCTCTAGCCTGACTAGCCCCAGCCTCATCTACACCACCATCTCTAGACTGACTAGGCCCAGCCTCTGCTGTCTGCATCTCCTTACCCCCTGCATTTTGACCTCGATTTCCCCCCACTTGCACCCCTCACTCCGTCTATGGCCTTTATGTGGGCACGCAAAGCTCTTGTGCCCCAAATCCCACATTCAAAACACCGTAGACTATCTGTGCTGGCAAACCTGCATAGAGCCCCTCCCCATGCCTCACTTTGAAATGCACATTTAGCTGTTGCTCATTATTGTTCAGAAACATAAACACTTGCCGCCTGAACGAAACAACAACGTGCTTAACGGCATCTGCCTGAAAACCTGCTGACAGTACACGGAAACCGCTAGCAAACTTACCAAAACGACTCAGCCCTAATTTGATCGTCCGTAATAAACGGAGGCAAATTTGCCACTACAACTCTTGTTGAAGGGGTAGAGAGAGGTGAAATTGACACCAACACATCTCTTACA
>NC_088414.1:41360357-41445357 GCF_034236695.1 Oncorhynchus nerka
TGAAGAGGAGGATAGGAGGAGGAGGAGAAGGAGACGAGGATGGAGAGGAGGAGGAGGATGAAGAGGAGGAGGATGAATAGGAGGATAGGAGAAGGAGAAGGAGACGAGGATGAAGAGGAGGAGAGGAGGATGAAGAGGAGGATGGAGAGGATGAAGAGGAGGAGAAGGAGACGGGGATGAAGAGGAGGAGAGGAGGAGGAGAGGAAGATGAAGAGGAGGAGAGGAGAAGGAGACGAGGATGAAGAGGAGGAGAGGAGGATGAAGAGGAGGATAGGATGATGAAGAGGAGGATAGGAGGAGGAAGAGGAGGAGAGGGGTATGAAGAGGAGGAGAGGAGGATGACAGGGGTATGAAGAGGAGGATGATGAGGAGAATGAAGATGATGATGAAGAGGGGGGGAGAGGATGAAAAAGAGAGAGGGAAGGAGGAGGACTTAAATAGAAGAAATTGGAAGAGAAGAGGCGAGTTTAAAGGTCACGCTGTACGACCATGAAGCAACAAGAAGAAAGAGAGGAAGGAACTGAAAACCCTTCGAACGTCCTGTGATGATGTCACTTGAAAAGGAAGAGAGCCCAGTTACTGTAAGACATCTTCCATTTGTGTGTACGTGCACGCTCACGTGCGCTGCCATTTCAACCCTTTTACTGCAGCCACGCGACACCCCGAAGGATCCCTAATAACAATACACTATGATCAAATAAGAAGATCCAATCTACTACTAGACGTTGACTGGGTCGGAACCTGTAGGACTTATAACGTGTGAGAACAGTCACTGGTCAAAACGCTTATCGCTTCACAGGACTAAATAACAATAGTACTATTTGTTTAGTTGCTTTAGTTATTAAGTTATGTTTATTTGGTTTAAGTTTATTTAGTTAGGTTTATTTAGGTCTATTTAGTTAGTCTTATTTAGGTTTATTTAGTCAGGTTTATTTAGTTAGTCTTATTTAGGTTTATTTAGTCAGGTTTATTTGGGTTTATTTAGTCAGGTTTATTTGGGTTTATTTAGTCAGGTTTATTTAGTTAGTCTTATTTAGGTTTATTTAGGTTTATTTAGTTAGTCTTATTTAGGTTTATTTAGTCAGGTTTATTTGGGTTTATTTAGTCAGGTTTATTTAGTTAGTCTTATTTAGGTTTATTTAGGTTTATTTAGTTAATCTTATTTAGGTTTATTTAGTCAGGTTTATTTGGGTTTATTTAGTCAGGTTTATTTGGGTTTATTTAGTCAGGTTTATTTAGTTAGTCTTATTTAGGTTTATTTAGTCAGGTTTATTTGGGTTTATTTAGTCAGGTTTATTTAGTTAGTCTTATTTAGGTTTATTTAGTCAGGTTTATTTAGTCAGGTTTATTTAGGTTTATTTAGTCAGGTTTATTTGGGTTTATTTAGTCAGGTTTATTTAGGTTTATTTAGTCAGGTTTATTTAGGTTTATTTAGTCAGGTTTATTTTTTATTTAGTTAGTCTTAGGTTTATTTTATTTAGGGTTTATTTAGTCAGGTTTATTTAGGTTTATTTAGTCAGGTTTATTTGGGTTTATTTAGTCAGGTTTATTTAGTCAGGTTTATTTAGGTTTATTTAGTCAGGTTTATTTAGGTTTATTTAGTCAGGTTTATTTAGGTTTATTTAGTCAGGTTTATTTAGTCTTATTTAGGTTTATTTAGGTTTATTTAGTTAATCTTATTTAGGTTTATTTAGTCAGGTTTATTTGGGTTTATTTAGTCAGGTTTATTTAGGTTTATTTAGTTAGTCTTATTTAGGTTTATTTAGTCAGGTTTATTTGGGTTTATTTAGTCAGGTTTATTTAGTTAGTCTTATTTAGGTTTATTTAGTCAGGTTTATTTAGGTTTATTTAGTCAGGTTTATTTAGGTTTATTTAGTCAGGTTTATTTAGGTTTATTTAGTCAGGTTTATTTAGGTTTATTTAGTCAGGTTTATTTAGGTTTATTTAGTCAGGTTTATTTGGGTTTATTTAGTCAGGTTTATTTAGTTAGTCTTATTTAGGTTTATTTAGTCAGGTTTATTTAGTCAGGTTTATTTAGTCAGGTTTATTTAGGTTTATTTAGTCAGGTTTATTTAGTGAAGTTTATTTAGTTAGGTTTATTTTGTGTTTAGGGGGTTTTAAATTATAGGAGATGTGGTCCAGACTACCACAGAAAGATGAAACTGGTATAAACTGGATTGAACTGGTCTAGACTAGATTGAACTGGTTTAAAACTGTATTAAACTGGTCTGAAGCAGTAAGTTAATATTTAAAAAATGTTTATATTATTTTGTTTTGTTTTCATTTAATTTCTTTACATGTATTTTATTTGTTTAATTTACTGTGTTTTTGTAGAATTTGTTTTCAAATCCCAGAAGGGTGAATATGATTTTTTGTAAATACTGTTCTGTTTCCTACTCTCTGTCTCTGATTGACAGACAGGGAGAGATCACAGTCCTTCAGTCACCACTCAGACCACGCCTAATCACCTTTCATTTATGAATGACTTTCTGTATGTACAATAATGTGTAATAATGACGACGACGATGATGATGGTAATGTTGTTGATGATTGTGAAGATGATGGTAGAGGCGATGATGAGGATAAAGATGTGTTTTGCCAGATATCCACAAGATGTCCTTTGTATATTTGGTGATTGTTTTTGTCAACAGTGTACATATAATCTTGGTTTCAGGCTAGGGAGACCGGACAGGGAGTTTAAATCAACTGAATGAGATTGAAAACGTCAAAAGGAAACCTTCACTCACATTTGTCAATTATTTAAAGAAAAAAAGAAACAAAAAAAATGGATTCAGTGTCAAACATTTTCGTTTTTGTATTCCCACCAATCACATATCATTATTTATTAGCGTGATGATTATTTCCTGTCACATGACCGTTTTTTTTTTTTCTGACCATTTTTTTAAAAATCCTGTGGGATTGTTTGTGCATCGATGTTTGTATTTAAAGACGATGAAATCACGTGTAATTAATTAATTAAGTTGTACAACCTCACAGCTGTAAGCAATATCTTGAATCTGTAGCCCAGAGAGAGAGAGGGAGAGAAGGGAGGAGAGAGAGGGAGAGAGAGAGAGAGAGAGAAGGGAGGAGAGAGAGGGGGAGAGAGAGAGAGAGAGGGAGAAAAGGGAGGAGAGAGAGGGGGAGAGAGAGAGAGTGAGAGAAGGGAGGAGAGAGAGGGGGAGAGAGAGAGAGAGGGAGAAAAGGGAGGAGAGAGAGGGGAGAGAGGGAGAGAAGGGAGGAGAGAG
Organism: Oncorhynchus nerka; assembly: GCF_034236695.1. Taxonomy (NCBI): domain Eukaryota; kingdom Metazoa; phylum Chordata; class Actinopteri; order Salmoniformes; family Salmonidae; genus Oncorhynchus; species Oncorhynchus nerka. The sequence continues at coordinate 41,363,603 of NC_088414.1, forward strand.
AGAGAGAAGGGAGGAGAGAGAGGGGGAGAGAGGGAGAGAGAGAGGGAGAAAAGGGAGGAGAGAGAGGGGAGAGAGGGAGAGAAGGGAGGAGAGAGAGAGAGAGGGAGGAGAGAGGGAGAGAGAGGGAGGAGAGAGAGGGGGAGGGAGAGAGAGAGGGGGAGGGAAGGGAGGAGAGAGAGGGGGAGGGAAGAAGGGAATAGAAGGAAAGTCAAGCGTGAGATGTACTGTTAGTGTGTGTGTTAAGCCGTCTCGATCTCTCTCTCTCTCACACACACACATTTTCACACACATACTACAACGACAGGTTCAACTTACGTATCCCCCCCTCCAAAAAAAAGGTCAAATATTTTTGGATCTATGAAATCCTAAGCAAAACTATTGTATTCATGTTTTATTGCAAAGATGTAAAATATGACCGTGTGAGTTGAAAGTTGAAAAAAAGAATCAAGAAAATAAAAAATAAAACGTGCAAAGAATTTTGATGATCTGTCTTTTCATTTGTTAAACAAAAGATCAAACCATTTTCGCTGTTGACACCATGCTTATGTTGCATTGTTGGGAAGGGCCCGCTGTTGACACCATGCTTATGTTGCATTGTTGGGAAGGGCCAGCTGTTGACACCATGCTTATGTTGCATTGTTGGGAAGGGCCCGCTGTTGACACCATGCTTATGTTGCATTGTTGGGAAGGGCCCGCTGTTGACACCATGCTTATGTTGCATTGTTGGGAAGGGCCCGCTGTTGACTCCATGCTTATGTTGCATTGTTGGGAAGGGCCCGCTGTTGACACCATGCTTATGTTGCATGTTGGGAAGGGCCCGCTGTTGACACCATGCTTATGTTGCATTGTTGGGAAGGGCCCGCTTGTTTATGTTGCATTGTTGGGAAGGGCCCGCTGTTGACACCATGGTTGCATTGTTGGGAAGGGCACCATGCTTATGTTGCGCCCGCTGTTGACACCATGCTTATGTTGCATTGTTGGGAAGGGCACCATGCTGCTTATGTTGCATGCTTATGTTGCATTGTTGGGAAGGGCCCGCTGTTGACACCATGCTGTTGCATTGTTGGGAAGGGCCCGCTGTTGACACCATGCTTATGTTGCATTGTTGGAAGGGCCCGCTGTTGACACCATGCTTATGTTGCATTGTTGGGAAGGGCCCGCTGTTGACACCATGCTTATGTTGCATTGTTGGGAAGGGCCCGCTGTTGACACCATGCTTATGTTGCATTGTTGGGAAGGGCCCGCTGTTGACACCATGCTTATGTTGCATTGTTGGGAAGGGCCCGCTGTTGACACCATGCTTATGTTGCATTGTTGGGAAGGGCCCGCTGTTGACACCATGCTTATGTTGCATTGTTGGGAAGGGCCCGCTGTTGACATTGCTTATGTTGCATTGTTGGAAGGGCCCGCTGTTGACACCATGCTTATGTTGCATTGTTGGGAAGGGCACCATGCTTATGTTGCATTGTTGGGAAGGGCCCGCTGTTGACTCCATGCTTATGTTGCATTGTTGGGAAGGGCCACCATGCTTATGTTGCATTGTTGGGAAGGGCCCGCTGTTGACACCATGCTTATGTTGCATTGTTGGGAAGGGCCGCTGTTGACACCATGCTTATGTTGCATTGTTGGGAAGGGCCCGCTGTTGACACCATGCTTATGTTGCATTGTTGGGAAGGGCCCGCTGTTGACACCATGCTTATGTTGCATTGTTGGGAAGGGCCCGCTGTTGACACCATGCTTATGTTGCATTGTTGGGAAGGGCCCGTAAATAAGCATTTCACTGTTAGTCTATACCTGTTGTTTACCAAGCATGTGACAAATAACGTTTTGATTTGATTGGATTCATTATGTAAACAAACAAAGAAAGCATTCCAGTTTGTTGTTGTTGTTTGTTGTTGTCAATCACCACCTTCCGGAGACACCTGAAACCCCACCTCTTTAAGGAATACCTAGGATAGGATAAAGTAATCCCTCTCACCCCCTCCCCCTTAAACGATTTAGATGCACTACTGTTCCACTGGATGTCATAAGGTGAATGCACCAATTTGTAAGTCGCTCTGGATAAGAGCGTCTGCTAAATGACTTAAATGTAAATGTTGTTGTGGGATAGAGACAGAGGGCACATTTGTTTTATTTTACTAGGCAAGTCTGTTAAGAACAAATTCTTATTTATATATGACGGCCTAGGGACAGTGCATTAACTGCCTTGTTCAGGGGCAGAACGGCAGATTTTTTTTTGCCTTGTCAGGGTGGAGGATTTGATCTTGCAACCTTCCAGTCCAACACGCTAAACCATAGGCCACCTGTCTCCCCATCTACAGAGAGTTGTAAGCAGTGGGCCAGATTGTAACCTAGTGGTGTACAGTATGCTCCAGAGGCAGCAGCTTAGACAGCTGAACAACCCACATAAATACTACACAATATTATAGTACTATTATATTATAGTACTATTATATTATAGTACGATTATATTATAGTACTTTTATATTATATCATAGTACGATTATATTATAGTAATATTATATTACATCATAGTACTATTATATTATGGTACTATTATATTATAGTACTATTATATTATTATAGTACTATTATATTATAGTACTATTATATTATATCATAGTACTATTATATTATAGTGCTATTATATTATAGTACAATATTTTACATTTACATTTAAGTCATTTAGCAGACGCTCTTATCCAGAGCGACTTACAAATTGGTGCATTCACCTTATGACATCCAGTGGAGCAGCCACTTTACAATAGTGCATCTAAATCTTTTAAGGGGGTGAGAAGGATTACTTTATCCTATCCTAGGTATTCCTTAAAGAGGTGGGGTTTCAGGTGTCTCCGGAAGGTGGTGATTGACTCCGCTGTCCTGGCGTCGTGAGGGAGTTTGTTCCACCATTGGGGGGCCAGAGCAGCGAACAGTTTTGACTGGGCTGAGCGGGAACTGTACTTCCTCAGTGGTAGGGAGGCGAGCAGGCCAGAGGTGGATGAACGCAGTGCCCTTGTTTGGGTGTAGGGCCTTATCAGAGCCTGGAGGTACTGAGGTGCCGTTCCCTCACAGCTCCGTAGGCAAGCACCATGGTCTTGTAGCGGATGCGAGCTTCAACTGGAAGCCAGTGGAGAGAGCGGAGGAGCGGGGTGACGTGAGAGAACTTGGGAAGGTTGAACACCAGACGGGCTGCGGCGTTCTGGATGAGTTGTAGGGGTTTAATGGCACAGGCAGGGAGCCCAGCCAACAGCGAGTTGCAGTAATCCAGACGGGAGATGACAAGTGCCTGGATTAGGACCTGCGCCGCTTCCTGTGTGAGGCAGGGTCGTACTCTGCGGATGTTGTAGAGCATGAACCTACAGGAACGGGCCACCGCCTTGATGTTAGTTGAGAACGACAGGGTGTTGTCCAGGATCACGCCAATGTTCTTAGCGCTCTGGGAGGAGGACACAGTGGAGTTGTCAACCGTGATGGCGAGATCATGGAACGGGCAGTCCTTCCCGGGAGGAAGAGCAGCTCCGTCTTGCCGAGGTTCAGCTTGAGGTGGTGATCCGTCATCCACACTGATATGTCTGCCAGACATGCAGAGATGCGATTCGCCACCTGGTCATCAGAAGGGGAAAGGAGAAGATTAATTGTGTGTCGTCTGCATAGCAATGATAGGAGAGACCATGTGAGGTTATGACAGAGCCAAGTGACTTGGTGTATAGCGAGAATAGGAGAGGGCCTAGAACAGAGCCCTGGGGGACACCAGTGGTGAGAGCACGTGGTGAGGAGACGGATTCTCGCCACGCCACCTGGTAGGAGCGACCTGTCAGGTAGGACGCAATCCAAGCGTGGGCCGCGCCGGAGATGCCCAACTCGGAGAGGGCGGAGAGGAGGATCTGATGGTTCACAGTATCGAAGGCAGCCGATAGGTCTAGAAGGATGAGAGCAGAGGAGAGAGAGTTAGCTTTAGCAGTGCGGAGCGCCTCCGTGATACAGAGAAGAGCAGTCTCAGTTGAATGACTAGTCTTGAAACCTGACTGATTTGGATCAAGAAGGTCATTCTGAGAGAGATAGCGGGAGAGCTGGCCAAGGACGGCACGTTCAAGAGTTTGGGAGAGAAAAGAAAGAAGGGATACTGGTCTGTAGTTGTTGACATCGGAGGGATCGAGTGTAGGTTTTTTCAGAAGGGGTGCAACTCTCGCTCTCTTGAAGACGGAAGGGACGTAGCCAGCGGTCAGGGATGAGTTGATGAGCGAGGTGAGGTAAGGGAGAAGGTCTCCGGAAATGGTCTGGAGAAGAGAGGAGGGGATAGGATCAAGCGGGCAGGTTGTTGGGCGGCCGGCCGTCACAAGACGCGAGATTTCATCTGGAGAGAGAGGGAGAAAGAGGTCAGAGCACAGGGTAGGGCAGTGTGAGCAGAACCAGCGGTGTCGTTTGACTTAGCAAACGAGGATCGGATGTCGTCGACCTTCTTTTCAAAATGGTTGACGAAGTCATCTGCAGAGAGGGAGGAGGGGGAGGGGGAGGGGGATTCAGGAGGGAGGAGAAGGTGGCAAAGAGCTTCCTAGGGTTAGAGGCAGATGCTTGGAATTTAGAGTGGTAGAAAGTGGCTTTAGCAGCAGCGACAGAAGAGGAAAATGTAGAGAGGAGGGAGTGAAAGGATGCCAGGTCCGCAGGGAGGCGAGTTTTCCTCCATTTCCGCTCGGCTGCCCGGAGCCCTGTTCTGTGAGCTCGCAATGAGTCGTCGAGCCACGGAGCGGGAGGGGAGGACCGAGCCGGCCTGGAGGATAGGGGACATAGAGAGTCAAAGGATGCAGAAAGGGAGGAGAGGAGGGTTGAGGAGGCAGAATCGGGAGATAGGTTGGAGAAGGTTTGAGCAGAGGGAAGAGATGATAGGATGGAAGAGGAGAGAGTAGCGGGGAGAGAGAGCGAAGGTTGGGACGGCGCGATACCATCCGAGTAGGGGCAGTGTGGGAAGTGTTGGATGAGAGCGAGAGGGAAAAGGATACAAGGTAGTGGTCGGAGACTTGGAGGGGAGTTGCAATGAGGTTAGTGGAAGAACAGCATCTAGTAAAGATGAGGTCGGCGTATTTCCTGCCTTGTGAGTAGGGGGAAGGTGAGAGGGTGAGGTCAAAAGAGGAGAGGAGTGGAAAGAAGGAGGCAGAGAGGAATGAGTCAAAGGTAGACGTGGGAGGTTAAAGTCGCCCAGAACTGTGAGAGGTGAGCCGTCCTCAGGAAAGGAGCTTATCAAGGCATCAAGCTCATTGATGAACTCTCCGAGGGAACCTGGAGGGCGATAAATGATAAGGATGTTAAGCTTGAAAGGGCTAGTAACTGTGACAGCATGGAATTCAAAGGAGGCGATAGACAGATGGGTAAGGGGAGAAAGAGAGAATGACCACTTGGGAGAGATGAGGATCCCGGTGCCACCACCCCGCTGACCAGAAGCTCTCGGGGTGTGCGAAAAACACGTGGGCAGACGAAGAGAGAGCAGTAGGAGTAGCAGTGTTGTCTGTGGTGATCCATGTTTCCGTCAGTGCCAAGAAGTCGAGGGACTGGAGGGAGGCATAGGCTGAGATGAACTCTGCCTTGTTGGCCGCAGATCGGCAGTTCCAGAGGCTACCGGAGACCTGGAACTCCACGTGGGTCGTGCGCTGGGACCACCAGATTAGGGTGGCCGCGGCCACGCGGTGTGGAGCGTTTGTATGGTCTGTACAGAGAGGAGAGAACAGGGATAGACAGACACATAGTTGACAGGCTACAGAAGAGGCTACGCTAATGCAAAGGAGATTGGAATGACAAGTGGACTACACGTCTCGAATGTTCAGAAAGTTGAGCTTACGTAGCAAGAATCTTATTGACTAAAATTATTAAAAATGATACAGTACTGCTGAAGTAGGCTAGCTGGCAGTGGCTGCGTTGTTGACTTTGTAGGCTAGCTGGCAGTGGCTGCGTTGTTGATTCGGGGGCTAGCTGGCTAGCTAGCAGTGTTGATTACGTTACGTTGCGTTAAAAGAACGACAATAGCTGGCTAGGTAACCTAGAAAATCGCTCTAGACTAAACAAATATCTTTGATACAGAGACGGCTATGTAGCTAGCTATGTAGCTAGCTACGATCAAACAAATCAAACCGTTGTACTGTAATGAAATGAAATGAAAATGTGATACTACCTGTGGAGCGAGGCGGAATGCGACCGGGTTGTTGAGTTCTAATCGGTAGACGTTGGCTAGCTGTTGGCTAGCTAGCAGTGTCTCCTACGTTAAGGACGACAAATAGCTGGCTGCGTTGTTGATTCAGGGGCTAGCTGGCTAGCTAGCTAGCAGTGTTGATTACGTTACGTTGCGTTAAAAGAACGACAATAGCTGGCTAGGTAACCTAGAAAATCGCTCTAGACTACACAATTATCTACACAATTATCTTTGATACAGAGGCGGCTATGTAGCTAGCTATGTAGACGGTGGGCGTTAGCTAGCTGGCTAGCTGCTGGGCAGATACGTTAGGACGACGAAATACGATAATTACGCAATTATCTTTGATACAAAGACGGCTATGTAGCTAGCTAAGAAGAAATTGCTAAGATTAGACAAATCAAACCGTTGTACTATAATGAAATGTAATGAAATGTAATGAAAAGTTATACTACCTGCAGACCGAAGTGCAGACCGAAGTGCGGATGCGACTGCTCGCTCCAACCCGGAAGAGGAATGATTATTTTATTATAATACTATTATATTATAATACTATTATATTATAGTACTATTATATTATAGTACGATTATATTATAGTACTATTATATTATAGTACTATTATATTATATTATAGTACTATTATATTATAGTACTATTATATTATAGTACTTACTATTTTGTAGTATCCTGGAGTTCTGACCCGAGTTAGGTGTACATGGAATGTACTATTATATTATAGTATCCTGGAGTTCTGACCCGAGTTAGGTGTACATGGAATGTACTATTATATTATAGTATCCTGGAGTTCTGACCCGGGTTAGGTGTAAATGGAATGTACTATTATATTATAGTATCCTGGAGTTCTGACCCGAGTTACGTGTACGTGGAATGTACTATTATATTATAGTATCCTGGAGTTCTGACCCGGGTTAGGTGTAAATGGAATGTACTATTATATTGTAGTATCCTGGAGTTCTGACCCGGGTTAGGTGTAAATGTAATGTACTATTATATTATAGTACTATTATATTATAGTACTATTATATTGTAGTATCCTGGAGTTCTGACCCGGGTTAGGTGTAAATGCAATGTACTATTATATTATAGTACTATTATATTATAGTACTATTATATTATAGTATCCTGGAGTTCTGACCCGGGTTAGGTGTAAATGGAATGTACTATTATATTGTAGTATCCTGGAGTTCTGACCCGGGTTAGGTGTAAATTTAATGTACTATTATATTATAGTACTATTATATTATAGTACTATTATATTGTAGTATCCTGGAGTTCTGACCCGGGTTAGGTGTAAATGTAATGTACTATTATATTATAGTACTATTATATTATAGTACTATTATATTGTAGTATCCTGGAGTTCTGACCCGGGTTAGGTGTAAATGTAATGTACTATTATATTATAGTACTATTATATTATAGTATCCTGGAGTTCTGACCCGAGTTAGGTGTACATGGAATGTACTATTATATTGTAGTATCCTGGAGTTCTGACCCGGGTTAGGTGTAAATGTAATGTACTATTATATTATAGTACTATTATATTATAGTACTATTATATTGTAGTATCCTGGTTCTGAGTTCTGAATGTACTATTATATTGTAGTATCCTGGGTTAGTTAGTGTAAATGTAATGTACTATTATATTATAGTACTATTATATTATAGTACTATTATATTGTAGTATCCTGGAGTTCTGAGTTAGGTGTACATGGAATGTACTATTATATTGTAGTATCCTGGAGTTCTGACCTGAGTTAGGTGTACATGGAATGTACTATTATATTATAGTATCCTGGAGTTCTGACCTGAGTTAGGTGTACATGTAATGTACTATTATATTATAGTATCCTGGAGTTCTGAGTTAGGTGTACATGGAATGTACTATTATATTATAGTATCCTGGAGTTCTGACCCGAGTTAGGTGTACATGGAATGTACTATTATATTATAGTACTATTATATTATAGTACTATTATATTGTAGTATCCTGGAGTTCTGACCCGGGTTAGGTGTAAATGTAATGTACTATTATATTATAGTACTATTATATTATAGTACTATTATATTGTAGTATCCTGGAGTTCTGACCCGAGTTAGGTGTACATGGAATGTACTATTATATTATAGTATCCTGGAGTTCTGACCCGAGTTAGGTGTACATGGAATGTACTATTATATTATAGTATCCTGGAGTTCTGACCTGAGTTAGGTGTAAATGTAATGTACTATTATATTATAGTACTATTATATTATAGTATCCTGGAGTTCTGACCTGAGTTAGGTGTACATGGAATGTACTATTATATTGTAGTATCCTGGAGTTCTGAGTTAGGTGTACATGGAATGTACTATTATATTGTAGTATCCTGGAGTTCTGAGTTAGGTGTACATGGAATGTACTATTATATTGTAGTATCCTGGAGTTCTGAGTTAGGTGTACATGGAATGTACTATTATATTGTAGTATCCTGGAGTTCTGAGTTAGGTGTACATGGAATGTACTATTATATTGTAGTATCCTGGAGTTCTGAGTTAGGTGTACATGGAATGTACTATTATATTATAGTATCCTGGAGTTCTGACCTGAGTTAGGTGTACATGTAATGTACTATTATATTATAGTATCCTGGAGTTCTGAGTTAGGTGTACATGGAATGTACTATTATATTATAGTACTATTATATTATAGTACTATTATATTGTAGTATCCTGGAGTTCTGACCCGGGTTAGGTGTAAATGTAATGTACTATTATATTATAGTACTATTATATTATAGTACTATTATATTGTAGTATCCTGGAGTTCTGACCGGGTTAGGTGTAAATGTAATGTACTATTATATTATAGTACTATTATATTATAGTACTATTATATTGTAGTATCCTGGAGTTCTGACCCGAGTTAGGTGTACATGGAATGTACTATTATATTATAGTATCCTGGAGTTCTGACCCGAGTTAGGTGTACATGGAATGTACTATTATATTGTAGTATCCTGGAGTTCTGAGTTAGGTGTACATGGAATGTACTATTATATTGTAGTATCCTGGAGTTCTGACCCGAGTTCGGTGTACATGGAATGTACTATTATATTGTAGTATCCTGGAGTTCTGACCCGAGTTCGGTGTACATGGAATGTACTATTATATTATAGTATCCTGGAGTTCTGACCTGAGTTAGGTGTACATGGAATGTACTATTATATTATAGTATCCTGGAGTTCTGACCTGAGTTAAATGTAATGTACATGGAATGTACTATTATATTATAGTATCCTGGTAGTTCTGACCCGAGTTAGGTTTGTAATGTACATGGAATGTACTATTATATTATAGTATCCTGGAGTTCTGACCCGGTTAGGTGTAAATGGAATGTACTATTATATTATAGTATCCTGGAGTTCTGACCCGAGTTAGGTGTAAATTTAATGTACTATTATATTATAGTACTATTATATTATAGTACTATTATATTGTAGTATCCTGGAGTTCTGACCCGGGTTAGGTGTAAATGTAATGTACTATTATATTATAGTACTATTATATTGTAGTATCCTGGAGTTCTGACCCGAGTTAGGTGTAAATGGAATGTACTATTATATTATAGTATCCTGGAGTTCTGACCCGAGTTAGGTGTACATGGAATGTACTATTATATTGTAGTATCCTGGAGTTCTGACCCGGGTTAGGTGTAAATGTAATGTACTATTATATTATAGTACTATTATATTGTAGTATCCTGGAGTTCTGAGTTAGGTGTACATGGAATGTACTATTATATTGTAGTATCCTGGAGTTCTGAGTTAGGTGTACATGGAATGTACTATTATATTGTAGTATCCTGGTTCTGAGTTCTGGAATGTTATTATATTATAGTACATGGAATTATATTATAGTACTATTATATTGTAGTATCCTGGAGTTCTGAGTTAGGTGTAAATGCATGGAATGTACTATTATATTATAGTATCCTGGAGTTCTGAGTTAGGTGTACATGGAATGTACTATTATATTGTAGTATCCTGGAGTTCTGACCCGTTAGGTAAATTTAATGTACATGGAATGTACTATTATATTATAGTATCCTGGAGTTCTGACCTGAGTTAGGTGTACATGTAATGTACTATTATATTATAGTATCCTGGAGTTCTGAGTTAGGTGTACATGGAATGTACTATTATATTATAGTACTATTATATTATAGTACTATTATATTGTAGTATCCTGGAGTTCTGACCCGGGTTAGGTGTAAATGTAATGTACTATTATATTATAGTACTATTATATTATAGTACTATTATATTGTAGTATCCTGGAGTTCTGACCCGGGTTAGGTGTAAATGTAATGTACTATTATATTATAGTACTATTATATTATAGTACTATTATATTGTAGTATCCTGACTATTATATTGTAGTATCCTGGAGTTCTGACCCGAGTTAGGTGTACATGGAATGTACTATTATATTATAGTATCCTGGAGTTCTGACCTGAGTTAGGTGTACATGGAATGTACTATTATATTGTAGTATCCTGGAGTTCTGACCCGAGTTAGGTGTACATGGAATGTACTATTATATTATAGTATCCTGGAGTTCTGACCCGAGTTAGGTGTACATGGAATGTACTATTATATTTATAGTAGTATCCTGGAGTTCTGACCCGAGTTAGGTGTAAATGTACATGGAATGTACTATTATATTATAGTATCCTGGAGTTCTGACCCGAGTTAGGTGTACATGGAATGTACTATTATATTATAGTATCCTGGAGTTCTGACCCGAGTTAGGTGTACATGGAATGTACTATTATATTATAGTATCCTGGAGTTCTGACCTGAGTTAGGTGTAAATGTAATGTACTATTATATTATAGTACTATTATATTATAGTATCCTGGAGTTCTGACCTGAGTTAGGTGTACATGGAATGTACTATTATATTGTAGTATCCTGGAGTTCTGAGTTAGGTGTACATGGAATGTACTATTATATTGTAGTATCCTGGAGTTCTGAGTTAGGTGTACATGGAATGTACTATTATATTGTAGTATCCTGGAGTTCTGAGTTAGGTGTACATGGAATGTACTATTATATTGTAGTATCCTGGAGTTCTGAGTTAGGTGTACATGGAATGTACTATTATATTGTAGTATCCTGGAGTTCTGAGTTAGGTGTACATGGAATGTACTATTATATTATAGTATCCTGGAGTTCTGACCTGAGTTAGGTGTACATGTAATGTACTATTATATTATAGTATCCTGGAGTTCTGAGTTAGGTGTACATGGAATGTACTATTATATTATAGTACTATTATATTATAGTACTATTATATTGTAGTATCCTGGAGTTCTGACCCGGGTTAGGTGTAAATGTAATGTACTATTATATTATAGTACTATTATATTATAGTACTATTATATTGTAGTATCCTGGAGTTCTGACCCGGGTTAGGTGTAAATGTAATGTACTATTATATTATAGTACTATTATATTATAGTACTATTATATTGTAGTATCCTGGAGTTCTGACCCGAGTTAGGTGTACATGGAATGTACTATTATATTATAGTATCCTGGAGTTCTGACCCGAGTTAGGTGTACATGGAATGTACTATTATATTGTAGTATCCTGGAGTTCTGAGTTAGGTGTACATGGAATGTACTATTATATTGTAGTATCCTGGAGTTCTGACCCGAGTTCGGTGTACATGGAATGTACTATTATATTGTAGTATCCTGGAGTTCTGACCCGAGTTCGGTGTACATGGAATGTACTATTATATTATAGTATCCTGGAGTTCTGACCCGAGTTCGGTGTACATGGAATGTACTATTATATTATAGTATCCTGGAGTTCTGACCTGAGTTAGGTGTACATGGAATGTACTATTATATTATAGTATCCTGGAGTTCTGACCCGGGTTAGGTGTAAATTAGGTTTATTATGGAATTATATTATAGTACTATTATATTGTAGTATCCTGGAGTTCTGACCCGAGTTAGGTGTAATGTAATGTACTATTATATTATAGTATCTGGATTATATTATAGTACTATTATATTATAGTATCCTGGAGTTCTGACCGGGTTAGGTGTAAATGGAATGTACTATTATATTGTAGTATCCTGGAGTTCTGACCCGGGTTAGGTGTAAATTTAATGTACTATTATATTATAGTACTATTATATTATAGTACTATTATATTGTAGTATCCTGGAGTTCTGACCCGGGTTAGGTGTAAATGTAATGAATGTACTATTATATTGTAGTATCCTGGAGTTCTGACCCGGGTTAGGTGTAAATGTAAACTGTAATTATATTGTAGTATCCTGGATTATATTATAGTACTATTATATTATAGTATCCTGGAGTTCTGAGTTAGGTGTACATGGAATGTACTATTATATTATAGTATCCTGGAGTTCTGACCCGAGTTAAATGTGTACTATGGATTATAGTACTATTATATTATAGTATCCTGGAGTTCTGAGTTCTGAGTTAGGTGTACATGGAATGTACTATTATATTATAGTATCCTGGAGTTCTGAGTTAGGTGTACATGGAATGTACTATTATATTATAGTATCCTGGAGTTCTGACCTGAGTTAGGTGTACATGTAATGTACTATTATATTATAGTACTATTATTATTATAATGTACTATTATATTATAGTATCCTGGAGTTCTGACCGGGTTAGGTGTAAATGTAATGTACTATTATATTATAGTACTATTATATTATAGTACTATTATATTGTAGTATCCTGGAGTTCTGACCCGAGTTAGGTGTACATGGAATGTACTATTATATTATAGTATCCTGGAGTTCTGACCCGAGTTAGGTGTACATGGAATGTACTATTATATTATAGTACTATTATATTATAGTATCCTGGAGTTCTGACCTGAGTTAGGTGTACATGGAATGTACTATTATATTGTAGTATCCTGGAGTTCTGAGTTAGGTGTACATGGAATGTACTATTATATTGTAGTATCCTGGAGTTCTGAGTTAGGTGTACATGGAATGTACTATTATATTGTAGTATCCTGGAGTTCTGAGTTAGGTGTACATGGAATGTACTATTATATTGTAGTATCCTGGAGTTCTGAGTTAGGTGTACATGGAATGTACTATTATATTGTAGTATCCTGGAGTTCTGAGTTAGGTGTACATGGAATGTACTATTATATTATAGTATCCTGGAGTTCTGAGTTAGGTGTACATGGAATGTACTATTATATTATAGTATCCTGGAGTTCTGAGTTAGGTGTACATGGAATGTACTATTATATTATAGTATCCTGGAGTTCTGACCGAGTTAGGTGTACATGGAATGTACTATTATATTATAGTATCCTGGAGTATATTATAGTACTATTATATTATAGTATCCTGGAGTTCTGAGTTAGGTGTAAATGTAATGTACTATTAATTATAGTACTATTATATTATAGTACTATTATATTGTAGTATCCTGGAGTTCTGACCCGGGTTAGGTGTAAATGTAATGTACTATTATATTATAGTACTATTATATTATAGTACTATTATATTGTAGTATCCTGGAGTTCTGACCCGGTTAGGTGTAAAATGTACTATTATATTATATATCCTAGTTCTATTATATTATAATGTACTATTATATTATAGTATCCTGGAGTTCTGACCTGAGTTAGGTGTACATGGAATGTACTATTATATTATAGTATCCTGGAGTTCTGACCCGAGTTAGGTGTACATGGAATGTACTATTATATTATAGTATCCTGGAGTTCTGACCCGAGTTAGGTGTACATGGAATGTACTATTATATTATAGTATCCTGGAGTTCTGACCTGAGTTAGGTGTAAATGTAATGTACTATTATATTATAGTAGTATCCTGGAGTTCTGACCTGAGTTAGGTGTACATGGAATGTACTATTATATTGTAGTATCCTGGAGTTCTGAGTTAGGTGTACATGGAATGTACTATTATATTATAGTATCCTGGAGTTCTGAGTTAGGTGTACATGGAATGTACTATTATATTGTAGTATCCTGGAGTTCTGAGTTAGGTGTACATGGAATGTACTATTATATTATAGTATCCTAGTTCTGATTATGTACATGGAATGTACTATTATATTGTAGTATCCTGGAGTTCTGAGTTAGGTGTACATGGAATGTACTATTATATTGTAGTATCCTGGAGTTCTGATTATTATGGAATGTACTATTATATTATAGTATCCTGGAGTTCTGACCTGAGTTAGGTGTACATGTAATGTACTATTATATTATAGTATCCTGGAGTTCTGAGTTAGGTGTACATGGAATGTACTATTATATTATAGTACTATTATATTATAGTACTATTATATTGTAGTATCCTGGAGTTCTGACCCGGGTTAGGTGTAAATGTAATGTACTATTATATTATAGTACTATTATATTATAGTACTATTATATTGTAGTATCCTGGAGTTCTGACCCGGGTTAGGTGTAAATGTAATGTACTATTATATTATAGTACTATTATATTATAGTATCCTGGAGTTCTGACCCGAGTTAGGTGTACATGGAATGTACTATTATATTGTAGTATCCTGGAGTTCTGACCCGGGTTAGGTGTAAATGGAATGTACTATTATATTATAGTAGTATCCTGGAGTTCTGAGTTAGGTGTACATGGAATGTACTATTATATTGTAGTATCCTGGAGTTCTGAGTTCGGTGTACATGGAATGTACTATTATATTGTAGTATCCTGGAGTTCTGAGTTAGTTCGTGTACATGGAATGTACTATTATATTATAGTATCCTGGATTATATTATAGTGTACTATTATATTATAGTATCCTGGAGTTCTGAGTTAGGTGTACATGGAATGTACTATTATATTATAGTATCCTGGAGTTCTGACCCGAGTTAGGTTTACATGGAATGTACTATTATATTATAGTATCCTGGAGTTCTGACCCGAGTTCGGTGTACATGGAATGTACTATTATATTATAGTATCCTGGAGTTCTGACCTGAGTTAGGTGTACATGGAATGTACTATTATATTATAGTATCCTGGAGTTCTGACCCGAGTTAGGTTTACATGGAATGTACTATTATATTATAGTACTATTATATTATGGAATGTACTATTATATTATAGTATCCTGGAGTTCTGACCTGAGTTAGGTGTACATGGAATGTACTATTATATTATAGTATCCTGGAGTTCTGACCCGGGTTAGGTGTAAATGTAATGTACTATTATATTATAGTACTATTATATTATAGTACTATTATATTGTAGTATCCTGGAGTTCTGACCCGGGTTAGGTGTAAATGTAATGTACTATTATATTATAGTACTATTATATTATAGTACTATTATATTATAGTATCCTGGAGTTCTGACCCGGGTTAGGTGTAAATGGAATGTACTATTATATTGTAGTATCCTGGAGTTCTGACCCGGGTTAGGTGTAAATTTAATGTACTATTATATTATAGTACTATTATATCATAGTACTATTATATTGTAGTATCCTGGAGTTCTGACCGGGTTAGGTGTACATGGAATGTACTATTATATTGTAGTATCCTGGAGTTCTGACCGTTAGGTGTAAATGTAATGTACTATTATATTATAGTACTATTATATTATAGTATCCTGAGTTCTGAGTTAGGTGTACATGGAATGTACTATTATATTATAGTATCCTGGAGTTCTGACCTGGTTAGGTGTAAATGTAATGTACTATTATATTATAGTACTATTATTATTATAGTACTATTATATTATAGTATCCTGGAGTTCTGAGTTAGGTGTACATGGAATGTACTATTATATTATAGTATCCTGGATTATATTATGGAATGTACTATTATATTGTTGTATCCTGGAGTTCTGAGTTAGGTGTAAATGGAATGTACTATTATATTATAGTACTATTATATTATAGTACTATTATATTGTAGTATCCTGGAGTTCTGAGTTAGGTGTAAATGGAATGTACTATTATATTATAGTACCTGGAGTTCTGACCTATGTATGGAATGTACTATTATATTATAGTATCCTGGAGTTCTGACCTGAGTTAGGTGTACATGGAATGTACTATTATATTATAGTATCCTGGTTCTGAGTTCTGACCCGAGTTAGGTGTACATGGAATGTACTATTATATTATAGTATCCTGGAGTTCTGACCCGGGTTAGGTGTAAATGTAATGTACTATTATATTATAGTACTATTATATTATAGTATCCTGGAGTTCTGACCCGAGTTAGGTGTACATGGAATGTACTATTATATTGTAGTATCCTGGAGTTCTGACCCGGGTTAGGTGTAAATGTAATGTACTATTATATTATAGTACTATTATATTGTAGTATCCTGGAGTTCTGAGTTAGGTGTACATGGAATGTACTATTATATTGTAGTATCCTGGAGTTCTGAGTTAGGTGTACATGGAATGTACTATTATATTGTAGTATCCTGGAGTTCTGAGTTAGGTGTACATGGAATGTACTATTATATTGTAGTATCCTGGAGTTCTGAGTTAGGTGTACATGGAATGTACTATTATATTATAGTATCCTGGAGTTGACTGAGTTAGGTGTACATGGAATGTACTATTATATTGTAGTATCCTGGAGTTCTGAGTTAGGTGTACATTGAATGTACTATTATATTATAGTATCCTGGAGTTCTGACCCGAGTTCGTGTACATGGAATGTACTATTATATTATAGTATCCTGGAGTTCTGACCTGAGTTAGGTGTACATGTAATGTACTATTATATTATAGTATCCTGGAGTTCTGAGTTAGGTGTACATGGAATGTACTATTATATTATAGTATCCTGGAGTTCTGACCCGAGTTAGGTGTACATGGAATGTACTATTATATTATAGTATCCTGGAGTTCTGATTATAATGTACTATTATATTATAGTATCCTGGAGTTCTGACCCGGGTTAGGTGTAAATGTAATGTACTATTATATTATAGTACTATTATATTATAGTACTATTATATTGTAGTATCCTGGAGTTCTGACCCGGGTTAGGTGTAAATGGAATGTACTATTATATTATAGTATCTGGATTATATTATAGTACTATTATATTATAGTATCCTGGAGTTCTGACCTGAGTTAGGTGTACATGGAATGTACTATTATATTATAGTATCCTGGAGTTCTGACCCGAGTTAGGTGTACATGGAATGTACTATTATATTATAGTATCCTGGAGTTCTGACCCGAGTTAGGTGTAAATGTAATGTACTATTATATTATAGTACTATTATATTATAGTATCCTATATTGTAGTATCCTGAGTTCTGAGTTAGGTGTACATGGAATGTACTATTATATTGTAGTATCCTGGAGTTCTGAGTTAGGTGTACATGGAATGTACTATTATATTGTAGTATCCTGGAGTTCTGAGTTAGGTGTACATGGAATGTACTATTATATTGTAGTATCCTGGAGTTCTGAGTTATGTGTACATGGAATGTACTATTATATTGTAGTATCCTGGAGTTCTGAGTTAGGTGTACATGGAATGTACTATTATATTGTAGTATCCTGGAGTTCTGAGTTAGGTGTACATGGAATGTACTATTATATTGTAGTATCCTGGAGTTCTGAGTTAGGTGTACATGGAATGTACTATTATATTGTAGTATCCTGGAGTTCTGACCCGAGTTCGGTGTACATGGAATGTACTATTATATTATAGTATCCTGGAGTTCTGACCCGAGTTCGGTGTACATGGAATGTACTATTATATTATAGTATCCTGGAGTTCTGACCTGAGTTAGGTGTACATGGAATGTACTATTATATTATAGTATCCTGGAGTTCTGACCCGAGTTAGGTTTACATGGAATGTACTATTATATTATAGTATCCTGGAGTTCTGACCCGAGTTCGGTGTACATGGAATGTACTATTATATTATAGTATCCTGGAGTTCTGACCTGAGTTAGGTGTACATGGAATGTACTATTATATTATAGTATCCTGGAGTTCTGACCCGAGTTAGGTGTACATGGAATGTACTATTATATTATAGTATCCTGGAGTTCTGACCCGAGTTAGGTGTACATGTAATGTACTATTATATTATAGTACTATTATATTATAGTACTATTATATTGTAGTATCCTGGAGTTCTGAGTTAGGTGTACATGGAATGTACTATTATATTGTAGTATCCTGGAGTTCTGAGTTAGGTGTACATTTAATGTACTATTATATTGTAGTATCCTGGAGTTCTGAGTTAGGTGTACATGGAATGTACTATTATATTGTAGTATCCTGGAGTTCTGAGTTAGGTGTACATGGAATGTACTATTATATTGTAGTATCCTGGAGTTCTGAGTTAGGTGTACATGGAATGTACTATTATATTGTAGTATCCTGGAGTTCTGAGTTAGGTGTACATGGAATGTACTATTATATTATAGTATCCTGGAGTTCTGACCCGTTAGGTGTACATGGAATGTACTATTATATTATAGTATCCTGGAGTTCTGAGTTAGGTTTACATGGAATGTACTATTATATTATAGTATCCTGGAGTTCTGACCCGAGTTCGGTGTACATGGAATGTACTATTATATTATAGTATCCTGGAGTTCTGACCTGAGTTAGGTGTACATGGAATGTACTATTATATTATAGTATCCTGGAGTTCTGACCCGAGTTAGGTGTACATGGAATGTACTATTATATTATAGTATCCTGGAGTTCTGACCTGAGTTAGGTGTACATGGAATGTACTATTATATTATAGTACTATTATATTATAATGTACTATTATATTATAGTATCCTGGAGTTCTGACCTGAGTTAGGTGTACATGGAATGTACTATTATATTATAGTATCCTGGAGTTCTGAGTTAGGTGTACATGGAATGTACTATTATATTATAGTATCCTGGAGTTCTGAGTTAGGTGTACATGGAATGTACTATTATATTATAGTATCCTGGAGTTCTGAGTTAGGTGTACATGGAATGTACTATTATATTGTAGTATCCTGGAGTTCTGAGTTAGGTGTACATGGAATGTACTATTATATTGTAGTATCCTGGAGTTCTGAGTTAGGTGTACATGGAATGTACTATTATATTGTAGTATCCTGGAGTTCTGAGTTAGGTGTACATGGAATGTACTATTATATTTTAGTATCCTGGAGTTCTGAGTTAGGTGTACATGGAATGTACTATTATATTGTAGTATCCTGGAGTTCTGAGTTAGGTGTACATGGAATGTACTATTATATTGTAGTATCCTGGAGTTCTGAGTTAGGTGTACATGGAATGTACTATTATATTATAGTATCCTGGAGTTCTGACCTGAGTTAGGTGTACATGGAATGTACTATTATATTATAGTATCCTGGAGTTCTGACCTGAGTTAGGTGTACATGGAATGTACTATTATATTATAGTATCCTGGAGTTCTGACCTGAGTTAGGTGTACATGGAATGTACTATTATATTATAGTATCCTGGAGTTCTGACCTGAGTTAGGTGTACATGGAATGTACTATTATATTATAGTATCCTGGAGTTCTGAGTTAGGTGTACATGGAATGTACTATTATATTGTAGTATCCTGGAGTTCTGAGTTAGGTGTACATGGAATGTACTTCCCGTTATATTATAGTACCTTGATTATATTATAGTACTATTATATTGTAGAATTTAAATTCTGAGTGAAGGTGTACATAAATGTACTATTATATTGTAGTATCCTGAGTTCTGAGTTAGGTGTACATGGAATGTACTATTATATTTTAGTATCCTGGAGTTCTGAGTTAGGTGTACATGGAATGAATTATATTGTAGTAACCTGTGAGTTCATGAGTTAGTACAACATATTCATAATGGAAGAACTATTATATTGTAGTATCCTGGAGTTCTGAACTAAATTCATTCAACAGAATGTACTATTATATTGTAGATCCTGCAGTTCTGAGTTAGGTGTAAAATGTACTATTATATTGAGTATCCTGAGTTCTGAAAATCTGGAACCATACCATGTATATAACATCAATGGAGTTCTGACCTGAGTTAGGTGTATATGGAATGTACTATTAAATAGTATCCTGGAGTTCTGACCTGAGTTATGTGTTCATGGAATGTACTATTACAGACATAGTACACTGGATTCTGATTGACTTATTCCAGGAATGTACTATTATATTATAGACATTACACTCCATTCCAGTTATTACACTCCATTCCAGACATTAATTGTAGTATCCTGGATTCTGAGACATGTACACTGGAATTCCAGACATTACACTTCATTCCAGACATTACTCTGACCTTGAATTACACTCATGAGGATTAAACTCCATTCCAGACATTACACTCCATTCCAAATAAATGAAGGTGTGGCTAAAGATTAAACTCCATTCCAGATATTACACTCCATTCTTGACATTAAGTCCATTCAGACATTCCACCACCATTCCAGGGACATTACACTCCATTCCAGAAAACAAGCATTTTGTGAGTATGGAAACATGTTGCCTTTATATTTTTTGTTCAGTACAACATATTCATAACAAAATATATACTGAGAAGAACAATACTTATAGAGACACACACACACTTGAACTAGACATTCACACAGATTCAAGACATTACACTCATTCGAGCATTAACTAATTAGGTAAAAACACAAATCCAGACATTACACTCATTCCAGACATTCACTCCATACCATGACATTACATCATTCTGTTGAGACATTACACTCCATTCCAGACATTACACTCCATTCCAGAATGGACAGTATCAAACACATTTATGTGTTCGACATTACACTCCATTACAGACATTACACTCCATTCCAGACATTACACTCCATTCCAGACATTACACTCCATTCCAGACATTACACTCCATTCCAGACATTAAACTCCATTCCAGACATTACACTCCATTCCAGACATTACACTCCATTCCAGACATTACACTCCATTCCAGACATTACACTCCATTCCAGACATTAAACTCCATTCCAGACATTACACTCCATTCCAGACATTAAACTCCATTCCAGACATTACACTCCATTCCAGATATTACACTCCATTCCAGATATTACACTCCATTCCAGACATTACACTCCATTCCAGACATTACACTCCATTCCAGACATTAAACTCCATTCCAGACATTACACTCCATTCCAGACATTACACTCCATTCCAGACATTACACTCCATTCCAGACATTACACTCCATTCCAGACATTACACTCCATTCCAGATATTACACTCCATTCCAGACATTACACTCCATTCCAGACATTACACTCCATTCCAGACATTACACTCCATTCAGACATTACACTCCATTCCAGACATTACACTCCATTCCAGATATTACACTCCATTCCAGACATTACACTCCATTCCAGACATTACACTCCATTCCAGACATTACACTCCATTCCAGATATTACACTCCATTCCAGACATTACACTCCATTCCAGACATTACACTCCATTCCAGACATTACACTCCATTCCAGACATTACACTCCATTCCAGACATTACACTCCGTTCCAGATATTACACTCCATTCCAGACATTACACGCCATTCCAGACATTACACGCCATTCCAGACATTACACTCCATTCCAGACATTACACTCCATTCCAGACATTACACTCCATTCCAGACAGACATTACACTCCATTCCAGACATTACACTCCATTCCAGACATTGTAATGAGCCGTCCTCCCCTCAGCAGCCTCCACTGTGGCACATGCATCAACCATGTACAGTCAAGTAACTCTTGTTTTTCAGAAGAAGAAGAACCACTGTCTGCAGAATCAGTGAGTGCAAGAAACTCCCTCAGGGGCTGATCTCTTGACTGGCTCTCAGGCGTAGTGTTACGTCCCCTGACTGCCCTCGTCTGATCAGTTCCTCACGGAGCTGGAAACACGAACAGACAGACACAGTGGTAGACGTCATTATCAGGAAGAGCTGAGGTGAAATCTGATGCTAGTTGAGTAGGATGAACCTGTCTGATCTGAAAGACCTTCTGTCAGACCGTTCCTCTGATGTCATCATCTGTTAATGATGTCAGAGAGGAGAGTTTCATCCTCAGTCCAACAATGTATCCTGTGGATACACAATGGGCTGTTATAAACACACACACACAAAAATAATAAAATAAAAAAAGTTTGAACAAAAATGAACACCGTACTTAACTCGGCCCATTACTCATTGTTGTGTTATCCACATTGTTGGTTGTGAGATCGGGGGTAGGGTTTGTACTGAATGTTGTGAAGTCACTAGTTGGTTGGGCGGTAGTTGGAAATGTAGTTGTAACCGGTGTGGTTGTAATGGCTGTAGCACAAAGACACACAAACAGAGATTGGTTGGTTGGTTGATTGATTGATTGGTTGGTTGAGTGGTTGAGTGGTTGAATGGTTGGTTGAGAGGTTGAGAGGTTGATTGATTGGTTGAGTGGTTGATTGATTGGTTGATTGGTTGGTTGGTTGAGTTGTTGATTCATTGATTGATTGGCTGATTGAGTGGTTGATTGATTGATTGATTGATTGATTGATTGAGTGGTTGATTGATTGTTTGAGTGGTTGATGGGTTGAGTGGTTGATTGATTGTTTGAGTGGTTGCTTGATTGGTTGAGTGGTTGATTGGTTGAGTGGTTGATTGATTGGTTGATTGGTTGGTTGATTGAGTGGTTGATTGATTGGTTGATTGACAGTTTTGTGTCTCTAACATGCTTATCAACTAGCATCTCTCTGTAGCAGTGAAACTACCAGAACACCAGAAAGGGGCTGAATGATCTCCGGAGAACGTGGTGTATTTATACTTTACCACCACTTGAGTTAACACTGACGATCACACAGCGCAGCTCGGAGTGATACCTGGAACTGAGATCAACAGAAGTGAGAACAACTGTGGCGCTGTTCAGATCTTTGTTTACACAGCATTTCAATAAAGAGTTACAAAATAAAAACAAACCCCACACCGTTAATACCAACGTAGTGGTTTAAAGACAGTGATAACTTGTTACTGCCTGCTGTTGCAGCTCTCCAATCATATTACCCAATCAATGAAAGGTATTCATATCCAATAGGCTTAATAGTAGACTACAGAAATGTCTGGTTTAAACAAGTTTCAAGTTTAAGATTTTGTAGTTTTTAATTTTGCCTTTATTTAATCAGGTATGTCTTTGAGAACACATTCTGTTGTGTTCTAAGTTTCAAGTTTAACTAGCTGCAGGCTGACCTGCCGAGCCCAGTCTCCCTGAGCAATGTAGCACACAGGATAGTACCCTCCCTCCTCATCATCAGTAGGCGTCCATCTTAGAAGGTACTCTCCTGGGCTAGTGGTGTTCTCTCTGATGTTGCCAGGTCCACTCATCAACAGCTCTGAAACCCTTAGGCACGGGGAGACGAAAAGACAATGGGACACGTTTTCATAGAGCAACAGACAATGTGCGAAGTATAAAAATGACCATAAACAGTATTATCATCTGTCAGTGTGATTTAATATGAAACTTTTCTTCAACAATGTGCGTTATAAGGAGTCAATGTTTTAACTAGAGTTAGGTCAATTGAGCAATACACGAATAGTCCATTCTTTATAACTGACAAGTTTTTAAATAAATCACGTTGACAGAATATGATAAAAGGTTTATGGTTAATTTTTTTTAACGCTTTGCACAATCCCGTTGCACTATGAAAATGTTGCCCAGTGGAATGTACTGAACGTTGTAGGTACAACAAGTAATGAATAAAGACGATTAATTACCCACATGAATGTAATTAGTCATTTACTGTATATGCCAGAACAGGAAACAGGAAACAGGAAACAGATCAGTTTTGCACATGTCTGAGTATTTTGTAGTGTAAACTAACGTCATCATGGTCTCTAAGGTCGAGATACACAGTCAGTTTTTCCACCCAGTGGGGACAAATCGTTTTACAAAGTGCTTCGCTGACTGTCATGATGCATCAGTCCAGGGGTGTCAAACTCAGTTCCCGGAGGGTCACGTGTCAGCTGGTTTCTGTTATTTCATTTCAATTTGTGTCCAATTAAGACCTAGAAAACCAGGTGAGGTTGAGGTCCTAATAAGCAATGACCTAAATATATCAATCAAATACAAGGGAGGAGCAAATACTTGGAGACACACACACCTGGCACTGCAGGAAGTGAGTTTGACAGCAGTGATTTAGGCTATTGGGCTAATAGCTAATAGCCCATGTCGGGTGAAGTGTTTCACGTTGCTTCTCTCTTACGTGGAGTGGGTAGCCTGTGCTCTGACACTGATCTCCAGGGGATGGCCTGCGGAGGCGTAGAGCAGTGCTCCCTGGGCTGGCGTTGGAGACTGGAACATGGGTATGAACACCCCCTCCGTACAGGACGGCACCACGGGGTCGACTGGAAGACAACCCAATGTGTTTTGAGATACAACACATGGTACCTGTCTCTTCAACCAACATTCCACAATGACATGTACAAGGAGTGGAATATCGGCTAAACAGATTGGTACATGTCAGGCTACATGACTGGCTATATGACTTGCTACATGTCAGGCTACATGCCAGGCTATATGACTGACTACATGTCAGGCTACATGTCAGGCTACATGACTGGCTACATGTCAGGCTATATGACTAGCTACATGTCAGGCTACATGTCAGGCTATATGTCTGGCTATATGACTGGCTACATGTCAGGCTACATGTCAGGCTACATGTAAGGCTACATGCCAGGCTATATGACTGACTACATGACTGGCTACATGTCAGGCTATATGACTAGCTACATGTCAGGCTACATGTCAGGCTACATGTCTGGCTATATGACTGGCTACATGTCAGGCTACATGTCAGGCTACATGTAAGGCTACATGCCAGGCTATATGACTGACTACATGTCAGGCTACATGACTGGCTACATGTCAGGCTACATGTCAGGCTACATGTCAGGCTATATGTCTGGCTACATGTCAGGCTACATGTCAGGCTATATGTCTGGCTACATGTCAGGCTACATGTAAGGCTACATGCCAGGCTATATGACTGACTACATGTCAGGCTACATGTCAGGCTATATGACTGGCTACATGTCAGGCTATATGTCTGGCTATATGACTGGCTACATGTCAGGCTACATGACTGACTACATATCAGGCTACATGTCAGGCTACATGTAAGGCTACATGTCAGGCTATATGTCTGGCTATATGACTGGCTACATGTCAGGCTACATGACTGACTACATGTCAGGCTACATGTCAGGCTACATGACTAGTTACCAATGTTTTTCAGAATAAATCAGTCCCAGAACCACACCACTATGCTACAGGATTGGCTACTCTGCATGAAATGCAATGACCATCCAATTCACTACTTCAACTACTGAAAGCAAGGCTTGGGCACTATCTTAGGCTGTGTTTACACAGGCAGCACAATTCTGATCTTTTTCCCCCACTAATTGGTCTTTTGACCAATCACATCAGATATATATCAGAGCCGATCTGATTGGTCAAAACACCTGGGCTGCCTGTGTAAACGGAGCCTTTTCGATCTTCCTTTCTTTACCTGTCATTGCAAACTGAACAGTTTGCTGAGTGTACGGCGAGAGGTCCTGTTAGATCAAGATCCATTCGGATAGGAGAGAGAGATGGACTGAGTAAGGAAGTCCTTCATCATCATCTGAACTGCGTATGTTCCAGTTGTATTCGTGTTGCTCCAAAACGACAAGGTGCAGTCCTAAAGGAGACTAGATTAAAGGGGCAACCAGGTGCAGTCCTAAAGGAGACTAGATTAAAGGGGCAATAAGGTGCAGTCCTAAAGGAGACTAGATTAAAGGGGCAATACACAAGGTGCAGTCCTAAAGGAGACTAGATTAAAGGGGCAATGAGGTGCAGTCCTAAAGGAGACTAGATTAAAGGGGCAACAAGGTGCAGTCCTAAATGAGACTAGATTAAAGGGGCAATACAAAGGAGACTAGATTAAAGGGGCAGTCCCTAAATGAGACTAGATTAAAGGGGCAATAAGGTGCACAAAAGGTGCAGTCCTAAAGGAGACTAGATTAAAGGGGCAATGAGGTGCAGTCCTAAAGGAGACTAGATTAAAGGGGCAACAAGGTGCATACATTTAAAAGACAATATATAAACCATTGAGTCTAAAGGAGACTAGATAACATAAATGCAGTCCTAAAGGAGACTTAGATTAAACTGGCAATACATCAGGTGCAGTAAATAAACTTGTTTAAAGGGTTTGTAAACAAGGTAAATCCTAAACTGAGACTAGATTAAAGGGGCATCAAGGTGCAGTCCTAAAGGAGACTAGATTAAAGGGCTACATTTCCCGACCTATCCTTCAATACACCAGGTGCAGTCCTAAAGGAGACTAGATTAAAGGGGCAATACACAAGGTGTCAGTTCAGATAAATAACTAGATTAAAGGGGCAACAAAAACAGTCCTAAAGGAGACTAGATTAAAGGGGCAACCAGGCAGACAAAAGGAGACTAGATTAAAGGTCCTGCAACCAGGTAGCATTCCTAAAGGTGACAGTTAAAGGGGCAATACACAAGGTGCAGTCCTCAAGGAGAAGATTAAAGGGGCAACCAGGTGCAGTCCTAAAGGAACTAATCAAAGGGGCAACAAGGTGCAGTCCTAAATGAGACTAAATTAAAGGGGCAATGAGGTGCATTCCTTTTCCCTTACTAGATTAAATTGGCAATCTGTTTTGCAGTCCTAAAGTGAGACTAGATTAAAGGGGCAACAAGGTGCAGTCCTAAAGGAGACTAGATTAAAGGGGCAATACACCAGGTGCAGTCCTAAAGGAGACTAGATTAAAGGGGCAATACACAAGGTGCAGTCCTAAAGGAGACTAGATTAAAGGGGCAACAAGGTGCAGTCCTAAAGGAGACTAGATTAAAGGGGCAACCAGGTGCAGTCCTAAAGGAGACTAGATTAAAGGGGCAATAAGGTGCAGTCCTAAAGGAGACTAGATTAAAGGGGCAATACACAAGGTGCAGTCCTAAATGAGACTAGATTAAAGGGGCAACAAGGTGCAGTCCTAAAGGAGACTAGATTAAAGGGGCAATACACCAGGTGCAGTCCTAAAGGAGACTAGATTAAAGGGGCAATACACAAGGTGCAGTCCTAAAGGAGACTAGATTAAAGGGGCAATACACCAGGTGCAGTCCTAAAGGAGACTAGATTAAAGAGACAACCAGGTGCAGTCCTAAAGGAGACTAGATTAAAGGGGAAATACACATGGTGCAGTCCTAAATGAGACTAGATTAAAGGAGCAACAAGGTGCAGTCCTAAAGGAGACTAGATTAAAGGGGCAATACACCAGGTGCAGTCCTAAAGGAGACTAGATTAAAGGGGCAATACACCAGGTGCAGTCCTAAAGGAGACTAGATTAAAGGGGCAATACACCAGGTGCAGTCCTAAAGGAGACTAGATTAAAGGGGCAATACACCAGGTGCAGTCCTAAAGGAGACTAGATTAACGGGGCAATACACAAGGTGCAGTCCTAAAGGAGACTAGATTAAAGGGGCAACCAGGTGCAGTCCTAAAGGAGACTAGATTAAAGAGACAACCAGGTGCAGTCCTAAAGGAGACTAGATTAAAGGGGCAATACACCAGGTGCAGTCCTAAAGGAGACTAGATTAAAGGGGCAATATGCAAGGTGCAGTCCTAAAGGAGACTAGATTAAAGGGGCAATAGGCAAGGTGTAGTCCTAAACGAGACTAGATTAAAGGGGCAACAAGGTGCAGTCCTAAATGAGACTAGATTAAAGGGGCAATACACAAGGTGCAGTCCTAAAGGAGACTAGATTAAAGGGGCAATGAGGTGCAGTCCTAAAGGAGACTAGATTAAAGGGGCAACCAGGTGCAGTCCTAAAGGAGACTAGATTAAAGGGGCAATAAGGTACAGTCCTAAAGGAGACTAGATTAAAGGGGCAATACACATGGTGCAGTCCTAAAGGAGACTAGATTAAAGGGGCAATGAGGTGCAGTCCTAAAGGAGACTAGATTAAAGGGGCAACAAGGTGCAGTCCTAAATGAGACTAGATTAAAGGGGCAATACACCAGGTGCAGTCCTAAATGAGACTAGATTAAAGGGGCAATACACAAGGTGCAGTCCTAAAGGAGACTAGATTAAAGGGGCAATGAGGTGCAGTCCTAAAGGAGACTAGATTAAAGGGGCAATACACAATTCTTACATACATTTAAAAACAATATATAAACCCATTGATTCTTGAAGTATATAACTTATAAATGCCTCGGGGGCTTAGTTCAACTGTCGTACCCCATCAGAACCAGTAATATAAACTTGTTTTACTCTATTGTTTGTAAACAACATAAATGTAAACTATACGTTTGGTATCATGGAGTCCTTGCATCCGAAGCTCTGTCTATGACTGTTAGAGTGGCTACATTTCCCCGACCCCTATCCTTCAGCTGTTTACGGAAACAGTGGAGGGTGTCACGACTTTGCTATTGTTAGAACTGCGTACCGCCCCTTTACGCAGTGTCATTTCAGATAAATAACTTTCCTTTTCTTTAACGAAGTTCACAAAAACATCCCCATGCTGAGTGCACAGCTGACAGCTAGCCAGACAGACAAAACAACACTTTACTTCTCTTCCCACAGGTCCTGTCTTATTCCACTAGCTATTCCTCTCCACTAGGTGGCAGTGTTCACTGATACACTAACTTGGAATGCTCAACCTGGAAACTTATAGCAATCACGTTATTGTCACGCAACAATCAACAATGACTTATCAACTCCAAATATACCAAATATAATTCTTAACTGGTTATTCCTTTTCCCTTACTATCATCATCATTGTCTATCTGTTTTGCTGTCATGTGGATACTAACCCATCGAGAATAAAGCTTTATGGCATAAGTTACTGATCCCAGACAGACTCATCTGGCTTTATGGCATAAGGCCATCTGGGTCAAAGGAGAACATGTTGAAATCTTTATGGCAATTGAGGCCACTGTTCCCTGGGAGAGAATACTCTGGCTTTATGGCATAAGGCCACTGTTCCCTGGGAGAGAATACTCTGGCTTTATGGAAAGAGGGGGAGGATCCCTGGAGAGAATACTCTGAGAGATGGCCAAGAAGAGCTGAGAGAGGGAGAGAATACTCTGGCTTTATGGCATAAGGCTGCTGTTCCCTGGGAGAGAATACTCTGGCTTTATGGCCAGGAAATGTTCCCTGGGAGAGAATACTGGGGAGATATGGAAGAGACAGATAAAGGGGGGTGCTGATCCCTGGGAGAGAATACTCTGGCTTTATGGCATAAGGCCACTGATCCCTGGGAGAGAATACTCTGGCTTTATGGCATAAGGCTGCTGATCCCTGGGAGAGAATACTCTGGCTTTAGAGAGAAGGGGGAGACAGATCCCTGGGGAGAGAATACTCTGGCTTTATGGCATAAGGCTGCTGATCCCTGGGAGAGAATACTCTGGCTTTATGGCAAATAAGGCCACTGATCCCTGGGAGAGAATACTCTGGCTTTATGGCCAATAAGGCTGCTGATCCCTGGGAGAGAATACTCTGGCTTTATGGCATAAGGCTGAGACCCTGGGAGAGAATACAGAGCATGACATGGGTATAAGGCCTGCTGTATATAGAGAATACTCTGGCTTTATGGCATAAGGCCACTGATCCCTGGGAGAGAATACTCTGGCTTTATGGCATAAGGCTGCTGATCCCTGGGAGAGAATACTCTGGCTTTATGGCATAAGGCTGCTGTTCCCTGGGAGAGAATACTCTGGCTTTATACAAGGCTGCTGTTTTCCTACTTACAAAGATGAATACTCTGTAATTTTTATCATATTAATTTTTAAAAATCATACAATTATTTCTGTTCTTACTCATGTTGTTTTTGTCCATAACAATGTCAGGCAGGAAATGAGACCAGTTGTGGGATCATACCTTCAAACAAAGAGTGATATTACAAATGTTCATATTTTTTATTGTTGAACCTTCTCGATATCCAGTCCATTACAATTCAATACTTTCAAAATAATGAAATATGAGGTCTGGTTCAGTATGTACTTCACAGTTAAACCAGGTTAGTACAGGTTGCCCTGGAAACAGTAGAGATATTTTGACATTACAGAAAGAACTATACTTCACAGTTAAACCAGGTTAGTACAGGTTGCCCTGGAAACAGTAGAGATATTTTGACATTACAGAAAGAACTATACTTCACAGTTAAACCAGGTTAGTACAGGTTGCCCTGGAAACAGTAGAGATATTTTGACATTACAGAAAGAACTATACTTCACAGTTAAACCAGGTTAGTACAGGTTGCCCTGGAAACAGTAGAGATATTTTGACATTACAGAAAGAACTATACTTCGCACTAAAATCAGGTTAGTACAGGTTGCCCTGGAAACAGTAAAGATTTAGGATATCAGCAGTGAGGACAAATCTCAAATGGCCCCTATTCCCTAGAGAGAACACTACTGTTGGCCAGAGCCAATTATACAAGGAATATGGTACCATTTTGTACACAGCCAGAGAAAGATGAACTTTGAATTAAAGCTGGATGAGACATGTTATCTGAGATAAACATATCAGTCACATAATGTTTATCCATGTGGAATTAGTAACAGAAGCGGTTGTTTCCTATTTCAAATAAAAAGAGAAAGACAGATATAAACCACACTGAAAGTGACACTAGATAAGATTAGACCCCGGCTAACTTGTCTGAAGACTTCTAAGATTCTAAAGTTCTATTCCATGGATGCGAGAATGGAAACAGACGACTGGTGTTTCATCAGTAAGGAAAACGTTTTCGGCCCTTGTGCTTCAGTTCGGCTCGTAGTAAATATACCCCAGATTCAAAAACAGAGTTTTTTCTCTCTCTCTCTCTTCCTGGATCTGCTCTTTACACAGTGAACTATGTTTCCCATGAGCCAAAAGGAGAAGTCACAGAGGGTTCAGAGTTCAGTTCAAGCTACCGCCTTAACACATCAGAGTAAAGTCCCATATGGTCCAACTGAAAAGCTTGTTTACAGGAGTGTGTGTGTGTGTGTGTGTGTGTGTGTGTGTGTGTGTGTGTGTGTGTGTGTGTGTGTGTGTGTGTGTGTGTGTGTGTGTGTGTGTGTGTGTGTGTGTGTGTGTGTGTGTGTGTGTGTGTGTGTGTGTGTGTGTGTGTCTCTCTCTCAAATTGACAGTGAGGACACGGTTGACCTCTGTGAAGATATACTACAGATCTCCATGTTGGTGAATGAGCTGCCCCCCTCACTGCTGCAGTCAGGTACAGAGGAGGAGGATGTAATGATATTCTTTAGCCTGTGGAGGGAGATGATGATCATTGACAGCAGGAACACCAGCAGACTCAGGAAGATCCACACGTACACGTAAACATTCTCCTGTCGCCCCGACGACAACCCTGTCCCCGCCGCGGCGGCTGCAGTGGAAACGGAGGTGGGGGAGAACCTCGGGAAGTTTCCGTTGTCTGGGGAGATTTCGGTTCTGTTCAGCTCCTCCAATGAGAGGTCCATACCGGACATCCTGACGATCGGAATGGACAGATCTGAGCGAGAGGAGAAATAGGTTGTTACTGTGCCTGATAGTGAGGTGAATTCATAGCCTCGTGACCAATGACATAAACGCATCAATTAAGTTAAATTAAGAGAACATTAAGGGTGGATCCCAGATACAAAGCAGGACTCACTTGAAACAGAGATGTCACCCTCAATGTGACTTCCCTGGTTAAATAATGGATCAACAAATACAGACAAATATATACAAACATGCTGTACCGACAAGAGGATCATTATAAATACAGGTACTGTATTAGACAGTGGACTGGTCCAAGACACCCTCCCAGTGTTGTCTATCTGAGGGGGTAGGAGTCGTTGTGATAAAAACAGAAAAGGACATTTCTTAAAAGAAAATGTAAGGGATGCGTCAGATGTCCAATAATATTTTTCATGGACATCGAAGAGGTTTAGGAGATTCAATTGTTGGATGATAGCGATGATAAATTGAGGCTAGTGCTGTAATAGAACTAGGCTAGTATTAGAACTAGGCTAGTATTAGAACTAGGCTAGTGTAGTAATAGAACTAGGCTAGTGTAGTAATAGAACTAAGCTAGTGTAGTAATAGAACTAAGCTATTATTAGAACTAGGCTAATATTAGAACTAGGCTAGTAATAGAACTAGGCTAGTGTAGTAATAGAACTAGGCTAGTGTAGTATTAGAACTAGGCTAGTGTAGTATTAGAACTAGGCTAGTATTAGAACTAGGCTAGTGTAGTAATAGAACTAGGCTAGTGTAGTAATAGAACTAGGCTAGTGTAGTATTAGAACTAGGCTAGTGTAGTAATAGTACTAGGCTAGTGTAGTAATAGAACTAGGCTAGTGTAGTAATAGAACTAGGCTAGTGTAGTATTAGAACTAGGCTAGTATTAGAACTAGGCTAGGATTAGAACTAGGCTAGTGTAGTAATAGAACTAGGCTGGTGTAGTAATAGAACTAGGCTAGTGTAGTAATAGAACTAGGCTAGTAATAGAACTAGACTAGTGTAGTAATAGAACTAGGCTAGTGTAGTAATAGAACTAGGCTAGTAATAGAACTAGACTAGTGTAGTAATAGAACTAGGCTAGTGTAGTAATAGTAATAGGTTATTAATAGAACTAGGCTAGTGTAGTAATAGTAATAGGTTAGTAATAGAACTAGGCTAGTGTAGTAATAGAACTAGGCTAGTGTAGTAATAGAACTAGGCTAGTGTAGTATTAGAACTAGGCTAGTGTAGTAATAGAACTAGGCTAATTTAGTAATAGAACTAGACTAGTAATAGAACTAGGCTAGTGTAGTAATAGAACTAGGCTAATGTAGTAATAGAACTAGGCTAGTGTAGTAATATAACTAGGCTAGTGTAGTAATATAATTAGGCTAGTAATAGAACTAGACTAATGTAGTAATAGAACTAGGCTAGTGTAGTATTAGAACTAGGTTAGTGTAGTAATATAACTAGGCTAGTGTAGTATTAGAACTAGGCTAGTGTAGTAATAGAACTAGGCTAATGTAGTAATAGAACTAGACTAATAATAGAACTAGGCTAGTGTAGTAATAGAACTAGGCTAATGTAGTAATAGAACTAGGCTAGTGTAGTAATAGAACTAGGCTAGTGTAGTAATATAATTAGGCTAGTAATAGAACTAGACTAATGTAGTAATAGAACTAGGCTAGTGTAGTAATAGAACTAGTGTAGTAATAGAACTAGTGTAGTAATAAAACTGGACTAGTGTAGTAATAGAACTGGGCTAGTAATAGAACTAGACTAGTGTAGTAATAGAACTGGGATAGTAATAGAACTAGGCTAGTGTAGTATTAGAACTAGGCTAGTGTAGTAATAGAACAAGGCTAGTATTAGAACTAGGCTAGTGTAGTATTAGAACTAGGCTAGTATAGTAATAGAACTAGGCTAGTAATAGAACTAGGCTAGTGTAGTAATAGAACTAGGCTAGTGTAGTATTAGAACTAGGCTAGTATTAGAACTAGGCTAGTGTAGTAATAGAACTAGGCTAATGTAGTAATAGAACTAGGCTAGTGTAGTAATAGAACTAGGCTAGTGTAGTAATAGAACTAGGCTAGTATTAGAACTAGTCTAGTGTAGTAATAGAACTAGGCTAGTATGTAGGCTAATTAGAACTAGGCTAGTATTAGAACTAGGCTAGTGTAGTATTAGAACTAGGCTAGTATTAGAACTAGACTAGTGTAGTAATAGAACTAGGCTAGTGTAGTAATAGTAATAGGTTATTAATAGAACTAGGCTAGTGTAGTAATAGTAATAGGTTAGTAATAGAACTAGGCTAGTGTAGTAATAGAACTAGGCTAGTGTAGTAATAGAACTAGGCTAGTGTAGTATTAGAACTAGGCTAGTGTAGTAATAGAACTAGGCTAATGTAGTAATAGAACTAGGCTAGTGTAGTAATAGAACTAGGCTAGTGTAGTAATATAATTAGGCTAGTAATAGAACTAGACTAATGTAGTAATAGAACTAGGCTAGTGTAGTATTAGAACTAGGTTAGTGTAGTAATAGAACTGGGCTAGTAGTATTAGAACTAGGCTAGTGTAGTAATAGAACTAGGCTAATGTAGTAATAGAACTAGACTAATAATAGAACTAGGCTAGTGTAGTAATAGAACTAGGCTAATGTAGTAATAGAACTAGGCTAGTGTAGTAATAGAACTAGGCTAGTGTAGTAATATAATTAGGCTAGTAATAGAACTAGACTAATGTAGTAATAGAACTAGGCTAGTGTAGTAATAGAACTAGTGTAGTAATAGAACTAGTGTAGTAATAAAACTGGCTAGTGTAGTAATAGAACTGGGCTAGTAATAGAACTAGACTAGTGTAGTAATAGAACTGGGATAGTAATAGAACTAGGCTAGTGTAGTATTAGAACTAGGCTAGTGTAGTAATAGAACAAGGCTAGTGTAGTATTAGAACTAGGCTAGTGTAGTATTAGAACTAGGCTAGTATAGTAATAGAACTAGGCTAGTAATAGAACTAGGCTAGTGTAGTAATAGAACTAGGCTAGTGTAGTATTAGAACTAGGCTAGTATTAGAACTAGGCTAGTGTAGTAATAGAACTAGGCTAATGTAGTAATAGAACTAGGCTAGTGTAGTAATAGAACTAGGCTAGTGTAGTAATAGAACTAGGCTAATGTAGTAATAGAACTAGGCTAGTGTAGTAATAGAACTAGGCTAGTGTAGTAATAGAACTAGGCTAATGTAGTAATAGAACTAGGCTAGTGTAGTAATAGAACTAGGCTAGTGTAGTAATATAATTAGGCTAGTAATAGAACTAGACTAATGTAGTAATAGAACTAGGCTAGTGTAGTATTAGAACTAGGTTAGTGTAGTAATATAACTAGGCTAGTGTAGTATTAGAACTAGGCTAGTGTAGTAATAGAACTAGGCTAATGTAGTAATAGAACTAGACTAATAATAGAACTAGGCTAGTGTAGTAATAGAACTAGGCTAATGTAGTAATAGAACTAGGCTAGTGTAGTAATAGAACTAGGCTAGTGTAGTAATATAATTAGGCTAGTAATAGAACTAGACTAATGTAGTAATAGAACTAGGCTAGTGTAGTAATAGAACTAGTGTAGTAATAGAACTAGTGTAGTAATAAAACTGGACTAGTGTAGTAATAGAACTGGGCTAGTAATAGAACTAGACTAGTGTAGTAATAGAACTGGGATAGTAATAGAACTAGGCTAGTGTAGTATTAGAACTAGGCTAGTGTAGTAATAGAACAAGGCTAGTGTAGTATTAGAACTAGGCTAGTGTAGTATTAGAACTAGGCTAGTATAGTAATAGAACTAGGCTAGTAATAGAACTAGGCTAGTGTAGTAATAGAACTAGGCTAGTGTAGTATTAGAACTAGGCTAGTATTAGAACTAGGCTAGGATTAGAACTAGGCTAGTGTAGTAATAGAACTAGGCTAGTGTAGTAATAGAACTAGGCTAGTGTAGTAATAGAACTAGGCTAGTATTAGAACTAGTCTAGTGTAGTAATAGAACTAGGCTAGTATTAGAACTAGGCTAGTATTAGAACTAGGCTAGTATTAGAACTAGGCTAGTGTAGTATTAGAACTAGGCTAGTATTAGAACTAGACTAGTGTAGTAATAGAACTAGGCTAGTGTAGTAATAGTAATAGGTTATTAATAGAACTAGGCTAGTGTAGTAATAGTAATAGGTTAGTAATAGAACTAGGCTAGTGTAGTAATAGAACTAGGCTAGTGTAGTAATAGAACTAGGCTAGTGTAGTATTAGAACTAGGCTAGTGTAGTAATAGAACTAGGCTAATGTAGTAATAGAACTAGGCTAGTGTAGTAATAGAACTAGGCTAGTGTAGTAATATAATTAGGCTAGTAATAGAACTAGACTAATGTAGTAATAGAACTAGGCTAGTGTAGTATTAGAACTAGGTTAGTGTAGTAATATAACTAGGCTAGTGTAGTATTAGAACTAGGCTAGTGTAGTAATAGAACTAGGCTAATGTAGTAATAGAACTAGACTAATAATAGAACTAGGCTAGTGTAGTAATAGAACTAGGCTAATGTAGTAATAGAACTAGGCTAGTGTAGTAATAGAACTAGGCTAGTGTAGTAATATAATTAGGCTAGTAATAGAACTAGACTAATGTAGTAATAGAACTAGGCTAGTGTAGTAATAGAACTAGTGTAGTAATAGAACTAGTGTAGTAATAAAACTGGACTAGTGTAGTAATAGAACTGGGCTAGTAATAGAACTAGACTAGTGTAGTAATAGAACTGGGATAGTAATAGAACTAGGCTAGTGTAGTATTAGAACTAGGCTAGTGTAGTAATAGAACAAGGCTAGTGTAGTATTAGAACTAGGCTAGTGTAGTATTAGAACTAGGCTAGTATAGTAATAGAACTAGGCTAGTAATAGAACTAGGCTAGTGTAGTAATAGAACTAGGCTAGTGTAGTAGAACTAGGCTAGAACTAGGCTAGTGTAGTAATAGAACTAGGCTAATAGTAATAGAACTAGGCTAGTGTAGTAATAGAACTAGGCTAGTGTAGTAATAGAACTAGGCTAGTGTAGTAATAGAACTAGGCTAGTGTAGTAATAGAACTAGGCTAATGTAGTAATAGAACTAGGCTAGTGTAGTAATAGAACTAGGCTAGTGTAGTAATATAATTAGGCTAGTAATAGAACTAGACTAATGTAGTAATAGAACTAGGCTAGTGTAGTATTAGAACTAGGTTAGTGTAGTAATATAACTAGGCTAGTGTAGTATTAGAACTAGGCTAGTGTAGTAATAGAACTAGGCTAATGTAGTAATAGAACTAGACTAATAATAGAACTAGGCTAGTGTAGTAATAGAACTAGGCTAATGTAGTAATAGAACTAGGCTAGTGTAGTAATAGAACTAGGCTAGTGTAGTAATATAATTAGGCTAGTAATAGAACTAGACTAATGTAGTAATAGAACTAGGCTAGTGTAGTAATAGAACTAGTGTAGTAATAGAACTAGTGTAGTAATAAAACTGGACTAGTGTAGTAATAGAACTGGGCTAGTAATAGAACTAGACTAGTGTAGTAATAGAACTGGGATAGTAATAGAACTAGGCTAGTGTAGTATTAGAACTAGGCTAGTGTAGTAAGAACAAGGCTAGTGTAGAAGAACTAGGCTAGTGTAGTATTAGAACTAGGCTAGTATAGTAATAGAACTAGGCTAGTAATAGAACTAGGCTAGTGTAGTAATAGAACTAGGCTAGTGTAGTATTAGAACTAGGCTAGTATTAGAACTAGGCTAGGATTAGAACTAGGCTAGTGTAGTAATAGAACTAGGCTAGTGTAGTAATAGAACTAGGCTAGTGTAGTAATAGAACTAGGCTAGTATTAGAACTAGTCTAGTGTAGTAATAGAACTAGGCTAGTATTAGAACTAGGCTAGTATTAGAACTAGGCTAGTATTAGAACTAGGCTAGTGTAGTATTAGAACTAGGCTAGTATTAGAACGAGGCTAGTAATAGAACTAGGCTAGTGTAGTAATAGAACTAGGCTAGTGTAGTAATAGAACTAGGCTAGTGTAGTAATAGAACTAGGCTAGTGTAGTAATAGAACTAGGCTAGTGTAGTAATAGAACTAGGCTAGTGTAGTAATAGAACTAGGCTAGTAATAGAACTAGACTAGTGTAGTAATAGAACTAGGCTAGTGTAGTAATAGAACTAGGCTAGTAATAGAACTAGACTAGTGTAGTAATAGAACTAGGCTAGTGTAGTAATAGTAATAGGTTATTAATAGAACTAGGCTAGTGTAGTAATAGTAATAGGTTAGTAATAGAACTAGGCTAGTGTAGTAATAGAACTAGGCTAGTGTAGTAATAGAACTAGGCTAGTGTAGTATTAGAACTAGGCTAGTGTAGTAGTAGAACTAGGCTAATGTAGTAATAGAACTAGGCTAGTAATAGAACTAGACTAGTGTAGTAATAGAACTAGGCTAGTGTAGTAATAGTAATAGGTTAGTAATAGAACTAGGCTAGTGTAGTAATAGAACTAGGCTAGTGTAGTATTAGAACTAGGTTAGTGTAGTAATATAACTAGGCTAGTGTAATATTAGAACTAGGCTAGTGTAGTAATAGAACTAGGCTAATGTAGTAATAGAACTAGACTAGTAATAGAACTAGGCTAGTGTAGTAATAGAACTAGGCTAATGTAGTAATAGAACTAGGCTAGTGTAGTAATAGAACTAGGCTAGTGTATTAATAGAATTAGGCTAGTAATAGAACTAGACTAATGTAGTAATAGAACTAGGCTAGTGTAGTAATAGAACTAGTGTACTAATAGAACTAGTGTAGTAATAAAACTGGACTAGTGTAGTAATAGAACTGGGCTAGTAATAGAACTAGACTAGTGTAGTAATAGAACTGGGATAGTAATAGAACTAGGCTAGTGTAGTATTAGAACTAGGCTAGTGTAGTAATAGAACAAGGCTAGTGTAGTATTAGAACTAGGCTAGTGTAGTATTAGAACTAGGCTAGTATAGTAATAGAACTAGGCTAGTAATAGAACTAGGCTAGTAATAGAACTAGGCTAGTGTAGTAATAGAATTAGGCTAGTGTAGTAATAGAACTAGGCTAGTGTAGAATTAGAACTAGACTAGTAATAGAACTAGGCTAGTGTAGTAATAGAACTAGGCTAGTAATAGAACTAGGCTAGTGTAGTAATAGAACTAGGCTAGTAATATAACTAGGCTAGTGTAGTAATATAACTAGGCTAGTGTAGTATTAGAACTAGGTTAGGATTAGAACTAGGCTAGTATTAGATCTAGGCTAGTGTATTAATAGAACTAGGCTAGTATTAGAACTAGGCTAGTGTAGTAATAGAACTAGGCTAGTGTAGTAATAGAACTAGGCTAGTATTAGAACTAGTCTAGTGTAGTAATAGAACTGGGCTAGTAATAGAACTAGACTAGTGTAGTAATAGAACTGGGATAGTAATAGAACTAGGCTAGTGTAGTATTAGAACTAGGCTAGTGTAGTAATAGAACAAGGCTAGTGTAGTATTAGAACTAGGCTAGTGTAGTATTAGAACTAGGCTAGTATAGTAATAGAACTAGGCTAGTAATAGAACTAGGCTAGTGTAGTAATAGAACTAGGCTAGTGTAATAGAACTAGGCTAGTATTAGAACTAGGCTAGATTAGAACTAGGCTAGTGTAGTAATAGAACTAGGCTAGTGTAGTAATAGAACTAGGCTAGTGTAGTAATAGAACTAGGCTAGTATTAGAACTAGTCTAGTGTAGTAATAGAACTAGGCTAGTGTAGTAACAGAACTAGGCTAGTAATAGAACTAGGCTAGTGTAGTAAACTAGAACTAGGCCAGGCTAGTAATAGAACTAGGCTAGTGTAGTAATAGAACTAGGCTAGTGTAGTAATAGAACTAGAACTAGGCTAGTAATAGAACTAGGCCAGTGTAGTGTAGTAAATAGAACTAGGCTAGTGTAGTAATAGAACTAGGCTAGTGTAGTAATAGAACTAGGCTAGTAACTAGGCTAGTGTAGTAATAGAACTAGGCTAGTGTAGTATTAGAACTAGGCTAGTGTAGTAATAGAACTAGGCTAGTGTAGTAATAGAACTAGCTAGTGTAGTAAATAGAACTAGGCTAGTGTAGTAATAGAACTAGGCTAGTGTAGTAATAGAACTAGGCTAGTGTAGTAATAGAACTAGGCTAGTGTAGTAACTAGAACTAGGTTAGTGTAGTAATAGAACTAGGCTAGTGTAGTAATCAGAACTAGACTATAACAGAACTAGGCTAATGTAGTAATAGAACTAGACTAATAATAGAACTAGGCTAGTAATAATAGAACTAGGCTAATGTAGTAATAGAACTAGGCTAGTGTAGTAATAGAACTAGGCTAGTGTAGTAATAGAACTAGGCTAGTGTAGAACTAGACTAATGTAGTAATAGAACTAGGCTAGTGTAGTAACAGAACTAGGTAGTAGTAATAGAACTAGGCTAACTGGACTAGTGCAGAACTAGAACTGGGCTAGTAATAGAACTAGGCTAGTGTAGTAATAGAACTGGGATAGTAATAGAACTAGGCTAGTGTAGTATTAGAACTAGGCTAGTGTAGTAATAGAACTAGGCTAGTGTAGTAATAGAACTAGGCTAGTGTAGTAATAGAACTAGGCTAGTGTAGTAATAGAACTAGGCTAGTAATAGAACTAGACTAGTGCAATAGAACTAGGCTAGTGTAGAAACTAGGCTAGTGTAGTAATAGAACTAGGCTAGTGTAGTAATAGAACTAGTGTAGTAATAGAACTGGCTAGTGGTAATAGAACTAGGCTAGTAATAGAACTAGACTGTAGTAATAGAACTAGTAATAGAACTAGGCTAGTGTAGTAGGCCAATAGAACTAGGTAGGAACAGAACTAGTGGTAGTAATAGAACTAGGCTAGTGTAGTAATAGAACAGGCTAGGCAATGGAACTAGGCTAATGTAGTAATAGAACTAGGCTAGTGTAGTAATAGAACTAGGCTAGTGTAGTAAGTGTAGTAAACTAGGAACTAGAACCAGGCCAGTAACAGAACCAGGCTAGTGTGTAGTAATAGAACTAGGCTAGTGTAGTAATAGAACTAGGCTAGTGTAGTATTAGAACTAGGCTAGTGTAGTAATAGAACTAGGCTAATGTAGTAATAGAACTAGGCTAGTGTGTAGTAATAGAACTAGGCTAGTGTAGTAATAGAACTAGGCTAGTAATAGAAACTAGGCTAGTGTAGTAATAGAACTAGGCTAGTAATAGAACTAGACTAGTATAGGCTAGTAATAGAACTAGTGTAGTAATAGAACTAGGTGTAGTAATAGAACTAGGCTAGTATTAATAGAACTAGGCTAGTGTAATAGAACTAGGCTAGTGTAGTAACAGAACTAGGCTAGTGTAGTAATAGAACTAGGCTAGTGTAGTAATAGAACTAGGCTAGTGTAGTAATAGAACTAGGCTAGTATAGTAATAGAACTAGGCTAGTAATAGAACTAGGCTAGTAATAGAACTAGGCTAGTGTAGTAATAGAACTAGGCTAGTGTATTAGAACTAGTAGTACTAGAACTAGACTAGTGTAGTAATAGAACTAGGCTAGTGTAGTAATAGAACTAGGCTAGTAATAGAACTGACTAGTAATAGAACTAGGTAATAGTTAGTAATAGAACTAGGCTAGTGTAGTAATAGAATAGGTTAGTAATAGAACTAGGCTAGTGTAGTAATAGAACTAGGCTAGTGTAGTAATAGAACTAGGCTAGTGTAGTATTAGAACTAGGCTAGTGTAGTAATAGAACTAGGCTAGTGTAGTAATAGAACTAGGCTAGTAATAGAACTAGACTAGTGTAGTAATAGAACTAGGCTAGTGTAGTAATAGAACTAGGTTAGTAATAGAACTAGGCTAGTGTAGTAATAGAACTAGGCTAGTGTAGTAATAGAACTAGGTTAGTTAGTAAACTAGGCTAGTGTAGTAATAGAACTAGGCTAGTGTAGTAATAGAACTAGGCTAGTAATAGAACTAGGCTAGTGTAGTAATAGAACTAGGCTAATGTAGTAATAGAACTAGGCTACTGTAGTAACAGAATTAGGCTAGTAATAGAACTAGGCTAGTGTAGTAATAGAACTAGGCTAATGTAGTAATAGAACTAGGCTAGTGTAGTAATAGAACTAGGCTAGTGTAGTAATAGAACTAGGCTAGTGAACCAGACTAATAATAGAACTAGGCTAGTGTAGTAATAGAACTAGGCTAGTGTAGTAATAGAACTAGGCTAGTGTAGTAATAGTACCAGGCTAGGTTAGTAATAGAACTAGGCTAGTGTAGTAATAGAACTAGGCTAAATAGAACTATTAGTAATAGAACTAGGCTAGTGTAGTAATAGAACTAGGCTAGTGTAGTAATAGAACTAGGCTAGTGTAGTAATAGAACTAGGCTAGTAATAGAACTAGGCTAGTGTAGTAATAGAACTAGGCTAGTGTAGTAATAGAACTAGGCTAGTAATAGAACTAGGCTAGTGTAGTAACAGAACCGGAACTAGTAAACTAGGCTAGTGTAGTAGTAGAACTAGGCTAGTGTAGTAATAGAACTAGGCTAGTAATAGAACTAGGCTAGTGTAGTAATAGAACTAGGGCTAGTAATAGAACTAGTACTAGTGAACCAGGCTAGTAATAGAACTAGGCTAGTGTAGTAATAGAACTAGGCTAGTGTAGAACTAGGCTAGTAGAACTAGGCTAGTGTAGTAATAGAACTAGGCTAGTGTAGAACCAGGCTATTAATAGAACTAGGCTAGTGTAGTAATAGAACTAGGCTAGTAATAGAACTAGGCTAATGTAACAGAACTAGGCTAGTAATAGTGTAGTAACAGAACTAGGCTAATGTAGTAATAGAACTAGGCTAGTGTAGTAATAGAACTAGGCTAATAGAACTAGACTAGTAATAGAACTAGGCTAGTAATAGAACTAGGCTAGTGTAGTAATAGAACTAGGCTAGTGTAGTAATAGAACTAGGCTAGTGTAGTACTAGAACTAGGCTAGTGTAGTAATAGAACTAGGCTAGTGTAGTAATAGAACTAGGCTAGTGTAGAACTAGAACTAGGCTAGTGTAGTAATAGAACTAGGCTAGTGTAGTAATAGAACTAGGCTA
Organism: Oncorhynchus nerka; assembly: GCF_034236695.1. Lineage (NCBI taxonomy): Eukaryota > Metazoa > Chordata > Actinopteri > Salmoniformes > Salmonidae > Oncorhynchus > Oncorhynchus nerka. The sequence continues at coordinate 41,406,528 of NC_088414.1, forward strand.
GTAATAGTAGACCAATGTGTAGAACTAGGCTAGTGTAGTAATAGAACTAGGCTAGTAATAGAACTAGTAATAATAGAACTAGGCTAGTGTAGTAATAGTAGGTTAGAATAGAACTAGGCTAGTGTAGTAATAGAACAAGGCTAGTGTAGTAATAGAACTAGGCTAGTGTAGTAATAGAACTAGGCTAGTAGTAATAGAACTAGGCTAGTGTAGTAGTAGAACTAGGCTAGTAATAGAACTAGGCTAGTGTAGTAATAGAACTAGGCTAGTGTAGTAATAGTAGGCTATAGAACTAGGCTAGTAGTATAGAACTAGGCTAGTGTAGTAATAGAACTAGGCTAGTAATAGAACTAGGCTAGTGTAGTAATAGAACTAATAGTAATAGAACTAGGCTAGTGTAGTAATAGAACTAGGCTAGTGTAGTAATAGAACTAGAACTAGGCTAGTGAATTAGTAGTAATAGAACTAGGCTAGTGTAGTATTAGAACTAGGCTAGTGTAGTAATAGAACTAGTAGTGCTAGTAATAGAACTAGGCTAGTGTAGTAATAGAACTAGGCTAGTAGTAAACTGGAACTAGTGTAGTAATAGAACTAGGCTAGTAATAGAACTAGGCTAGTGTAGTAATAGAACTAGGCTAGTGTAGTAATAGAACTAATAGTGTAGTAATTATTAATTAGAACTAGGCTAGTGTAGTAATAGAACTAGGCTAATGTTAGTAATAGAACTAGGCTAGTGTAGTAATAGAACTAGGCTAGTGTAGTAATAGAACTAGGGTTAGTAATTAGAACTAGGCTAGTGAACTAGGCTATTAATAGAACTAGGCTAGTGTAGTAATAGAACTAGGCTAGTGTAGTAATAGAACTAGGCTAGTAATAGAACTAGTCTAGTGTAGTAATAGAACTAGGCTAGTGTAGTAATAGAACTAGGAACTAGGCTAGTGTAGTAATAGAACTAGGCTAGTGTAATAGAACTAGGCTAGTGTAGTAATAGAACTAGGCTGTAGTAATAGAACTAGGCTAGTGTAACAGAACCAGGCTAATAGAACAGTGTAGTAATAGAACTAGGCTAGTGTAGTAATAGAACTAGGCTAGTGTAGTAATAGAACTAGGCTAGTGTAGTAATTAGAACTAGGCTAGTAGTAACCAGAACTAGGCTAGTAGAACTAGGCTAGTGTAGTAATAGAACTAGGCTAGAACTGTAGTATAATAGAACTAGTACAGAACTAGGCTAGTGTAGTAATAGAACTAGGCTAGTGTAGTAATAGAACTAGGCTAGTGTAGTAATAGAACTAGGCTAGTGTAGTAATAGAACTAGGCTAGTGTAGTAATAGAACTAGAGTAATGAACTAGTAGTAGTAATAGAACTAGGCTAGTGTAGTAATAGAACTAGGCTAGTAATAGAACTAGACTAGTGAACTAGGCTAGTAATAGAACTAGGTGTAGTAGTAATAGTAACTAGGCTAGTGTAGTAATAGAACTAGGCTAGTGTAGTAATAGAACTAAGTAGAAATAGAACTAGGCTAGTGTAGTAATAGAACTAGGCTAGTGTAGTAATAGAACTAGGCTAGTGTAATAGAACTAGGCTAGACAGAACCAGACTAATGCAGTAACAGAACTAGGCTAAACAGAACTAGGAACTAGGCTAGTAATAGAACTAGACTAGTGTAGTAATAGAACTAGGCTAGTGTAGTAACAGAACTAGTGTAGTAATAGAACTAGGCTAGTGTAGTAATAGAACTAGGCTAGTGTAGTATAGAACTAGGTTAGTGTAGTAATAGAACTAGGCTAGTGTAATAAACTAGGCTAGTGTAGTAATAGAACTAGGCTAGTGTAGTAATAGAACTAGGCTAGTAATAGAACTAGGCTAATGTAGTAATAGAACTAGACTAGTAATAGAACTAGGCTAGTGTAGTAATAGAACTAGGCTAGTGTAGTAATAGAACTAGGCTAGTAATAGAACTAGACTAATGTAGTAATAGAACTAGGCTAGTGTAGTAATAGAACTAGGCTAGTAGAACTAGTGTAGTAATAGAACTAGGCTAGTGTAGTAATAGAACTGGGCTAGTAATAGAACTAGACTAGTGTAGTAATAGAACTGGGTTAGTAATAGAACTAGGCTAGTGTAGTATTAGAACTAGGCTAGTGTAGTAATAGAACTAGGCTAGTGTAGTAATAGAACTAGGCTAGTGTAGTATTAGAACTAGGCTAGTGTAGTAATAGAACTAGGCTAGTAATAGAACCAGGCTAATAATAAACTAGGCTAGTGTAGTAATAGAACTAGGCTAGTGTAGTAACTAGGCTAGTGTAGAATTAGAACTAGACTAGTAACTAGGCTAGTGTAGTAATAGAACTAGGCTAGCTAGGCTATGTAGTAATAGAACTAGGCTAGTGTAGTAATAGAACTAGGCTAGTGTAGTATTAGAACTAGGCTAGGATTAGAACTAGAACTAGCTAGTGTAGAACTAGAACTAGGCTAGTGTAGTAATAGAACTAGGCTAGTGTAGTAATAGAACTAGGCTAGTATTAGAACTAGTCTAGTGTAGTAATAGAACTGGGCTAGTAATAGAACTAGACTAGTGTAGTAATAGAACTGGGATAGTAATAGAACTAGGCTAGTGTAGTATTAGAACTAGGCTAGTGTAGTAATAGAACAAGGCTAGTGTAGTATTAGAACTAGGCTAGTGTAGTATTAGAACTAGGCTAGTATAGTAATAGAACTAGGCTAGTAATAGAACTAGGCTAGTGTAGTAATAGAACTAGGCTAGTATTAGAACTAGGCTAGGATTAGAACTAGGCTAGTGTAGTAATAGAACTAGGCTAGTGTAGTAATAGAACTAGGCTAGTATTAGAACTAGTCTAGTGTAGTAATAGAACTAGGCTAGTATTAGAACTAGGCTAGTATTAGAACTAGGCTAGTGTAGTATTAGAACTAGGCTAGTATTAGAACGAGGCTAGTATTAGAACTAGTTAGAACTAAGTAGTAATAGAACTAGGCTTAGTAATAGAACTAGGCTAGTGTAGTAATAGAACTAGGCTAGTGTAGTAATAGAACTAGGCTAGTAGTAATAGAACTAGGCTAGTGTAGTAATAGAACTAGGCTAGTGTAGTAATAGAACTAGGCTAGTGTAGTAATAGAACTAGGCTAGTGTAGTAATAGAACTAGGCTAGTGAACTAGTAATAGAACTAGAACTAGGCTAGTGTAGTAATAGAACTAGGCTAGTGTAGTAATATAATTAGGCTAGTAATAGAACTAGACTAATGTAGTAATAGAACTAGGCTAGTGTAGTATTAGAACTAGGTTAGTGTAGTAATATAACTAGGCTAGTGTAGTATTAGAACTAGGCTAGTGTAGTAATAGAACTAGGCTAATGTAGTAATAGAACTAGACTAATAATAGAACTAGGCTAGTGTAGTAATAGAACTAGGCTAATGTAGTAATAGAACTAGGCTAGTGTAGTAATAGAACTAGGCTAGTGTAGTAATATAATTAGGCTAGTAATAGAACTAGACTAATGTAGTAATAGAACTAGGCTAGTGTAGTAATAGAACTAGTGTAGTAATAGAACTAGTGTAGTAATAAAACTGGACTAGTGTAGTAATAGAACTGGGCTAGTAATAGAACTAGACTAGTGTAGTAATAGAACTGGGATAGTAATAGAACTAGGCTAGTGTAGTATTAGAACTAGGCTAGTGTAGTAATAGAACTAGGCTAGTGTAGTAATAGAACTAGGCTAGTGTAGTATTAGAACTAGGCTAGTATAGTAATAGAACTAGGCTAGTAATAGAACTAGGCTAGTGTAGTAATAGAACTAGGCTAGTGTAGTAATAGAACTAGGCTAGTATTAGAACTAGGCTAGGATTAGAACTAGGCTAGTGTAGTAATAGAACTAGGCTAGTGTAGTAATATAACTAGGCTAGTGTAGTAATAGAACTAGGCTAGTATTAGAACTAGTCTAGTGTAGTAATAGAACTAGGCTAGTATTAGAACTAGTAGTAGGCTAGTATTAGAACTAGGCTAGTGTAGTATTAGAACTAGGCTAGTGTAAGGCACAGTAATAGAACTAGGCTAGTGTAGTAATAGAACTAGGCTAGTGTAGTAATAGAACTAGGCTAGTATAGAACTAGGCTAGTGTAGTAATAGAACTAGGCTAGTGTAGTATTAGGCTAGTAATAGAACTAGGCTAGTAATAGAACTAGGCTAGTGTAGTAATAGAACTAGGCTAGTGTAGTAATAGAACTAGGCTAGTAATAGAACTAGACTAGTGTAGTAATAGAACTAGGCTAGTGTAGTAATAGAACTAGGCTAGTAATAGAACTAGACTAGTGTAGTAATAGAACTAGGCTAGTGTAATAGTAATAGGTTATTAATAGAACTAGGCTAGTGTAGTAATAGTAATAGGTTAGTAATAGAACTAGGCTAGTGTAGTAATAGAACTAGGCTAGTGTAGTAATAGAACTAGGCTAGTGTAGTATTAGAACTAGGCTAGTGTAGTAATAGAACTAGGCTAATTTAGTAATAGAACTAGGCTAGTGAACTAGTAAGTAGAACTAGGCTAGTGTAGTAATAGTAATAGGCTAGTAATAGAACTAGGCTAGTGTAGTAATAGAACTAGGCTAGTGTAGTAAACTAGGTTAGTGTAGTAATATAACTAGGCTAGTGTAGTATTAGAACTAGGCTAGTGTAGTAATAGAACTAGGCTAATGTAGTAATAGAACTAGACTAGTGTAGTAATAGAACTAGGCTAGTGTAGTAATAGAACTAGGCTAATGTAGTAATAGAACTAGGCTAGTGTAGTAATAGAACTAGGCTAGTGTAGTAATAGAATTAGGCTAGTAATAGAACTAGACTAATGTAGTAATAGAACTAGGCTAGTGTAGTAATAGAACTAGTGTACTAATAGAACTAGTGTAGTAATAAAACTGGACTAGTGTAGTAATAGAACTGGGCTAGTAATAGAACTAGACTAGTGTAGTAATAGAACTGGGATAGTAATAGAACTAGGCTAGTGTAGTATTAGAACTAGGCTAGTGTAGTAATAGAACTGGGATAGTAATAGAACTAGGCTAGTGTAGTATTAGAACTAGGCTAGTGTAGTATTAGAACTAGGCTTGTGTAGTATTAGAACTAGGCTAGTATAGTAATAGAACTAGGCTAGTGTAGTAATAGAACTAGGCTAGTGTAGTATTAGAACTAGGCTAGTATTAGAACTAGGCTAGGATTAGAACTAGGCTAGTGTAGTAATAGAACTAGGCTAGTGTAGTAATAGAACTAGGCTAGTGTAGTAATAGAACTAGGCTAGTATTAGAACTAGTCTAGTGTAGTAATAGAACTAGGCTAGTATTAGAACTAGGCTAGTATTAGAACTAGGCTAGTATTAGAACTAGGCTAGTGTAGTATTAGAACTAGGCTAGTATTAGAACGAGGCTAGTAATAGAACTAGGCTAGTGTAGTAATAGAACTAGGCTAGTGTAGTAATAGAACTAGGCTAGTAATAGAACTAGGCTAGTGTAGTAATAGAACTAGGCTAGTGTAGTAATAGAACTAGGCTAGTGTAGTAATAGAACTAGGCTAGTAATAGAACTAGGCTAGTAATAGAACTAGGCTAGTGTAGTAATAGAACTAGGCTAGTGTAGTAATAGAACTAGGCTAGTAATAGAACTAGACTAGTGTAGTAATAGAACTAGGCTAGTGTAGTAATAGAACTAGGCTAGTAATAGAACTAGACTAGTGTAGTAATAGTAATAGGTTATTAATAGAACTAGGCTAGTGTAGTAATAGTAATAGGTTAGTAATAGAACTAGGCTAGTGTAGTAATAGAACTAGGCTAGTGTAGTAATAGAACTAGGCTAGTGTAGTATTAGAACTAGGCTAGTGTAGTAGTAGAACTAGGCTAATGTAGTAATAGAACTAGGCTAGTAATAGAACTAGACTAGTGTAGTAATAGAACTAGGCTAGTGTAGTAATAGTAATAGGTTAGTAATAGAACTAGGCTAGTGTAGTAATAGAACTAGGCTAGTGTAGTATTAGAACTAGGTTAGTGTAGTAATATAACTAGGCTAGTGTAATATTAGAACTAGGCTAGTGTAGTAATAGAACTAGGCTAATGTGTAATAGAACTAGACTAGTAATAGAACTAGGCTAGTGTAGTAATAGAACTAGGCTAATGTAGTAATAGAACTAGGCTAGTGTAGTAATAGAACTAGGCTAGTGTATTAATAGAATTAGGCTAGTAATAGAACTAGACTAATGTAGTAATAGAACTAGGCTAGTGTAGTAATAGAACTAGTGTACTAATAGAACTAGTGTAGTAATAAAACTGGACTAGTGTAGTAATAGAACTGGGCTAGTAATAGAACTAGACTAGTGTAGTAATAGAACTGGGATAGTAATAGAACTAGGCTAGTGTAGTAATAGAACTAGGCTAGTGTAGTAATAGAACTAGGCTAGAACTAGTGTAGTATTAGAACTAGGCTAGTGTAGTAATAGAACTAGGCTAGTAGAACTAGCTAGTAGTGTAGTAATAGAACTAGGCTATTGTAGTATTAGAACTAGGCTAGTATAGAACTAGGCTAGTGTAGTAATAGAACTAGGCTAGTGTAGTAATAGAACTAGGCTAGTAATAGAACTAGGCTAGTGTAGTAATAGAACTAGGCTAGTGAACTAGGCTAGTGTATAGAACTAGGCTAGTGTAGTAATAGAACTAGGCTAGTATTAGAACTGGCTAGTAATAGAACTAGGCTAGTGTAGTAATAGAACTAGGCTAGTGTAGTAACAGAACTAGGCTAGTAATAGAACTAGGCTAGTGTAGTAATAGAACTAGGCTAGTGTAGTAATAGAACTAGGCTAGTGTAGTAATAGAACTAGGCTAGTAGTAATAGAACTAGGCTAGTATAATAGAACTAGGCTAGTGTAGTAATAGAACTAGGCTACTAGGCTAGTGTAGTAATAGAACTAGGCTAGTGTAGTAATAGAACTAGGCTAGTGTAGTAATAGAACTAGGCTAGTGTAGTAATAGTATTAGAACTAGGCTAGTGTAGTAATAGAACTAGGTTAGTAATAGAACTAGGCTATGTAGTAATAGAACTAGGCTAGTGTAGTAATAGAACTAGGCTAGTGTAGTAGAACTAGGCTAGTGTAGTAACAGAACTAGGCTAATGTAGTAATAGAACTAGGCTAGTAATAGAACTAGTAGTGTAGTAGAACTAGGCTAGTGTAGTAATAGTGGTAGTAATAGAACTAGGCTAGTGTAGTAATAGAACTAGGCTAGTGTAGTAATAGAACTAGGTTAGTGTAGTAATAGAACTAGGCTAGTGTAGTATTAGAACTAGGCTAGTGTAGTAATAGAACTAGGCTAATGTAGTAATAGAACTAGACTAGTAATAGAACTAGGCTAGTGTAGTAATAGAACTAGGCTAATGTAGTAATAGAACTAGGCTAGTGTAGTAATAGAACTAGGCTAGTGTATTCATAGAATTAGGCTAGTAATAGAACTAGACTAATGTAGTAATAGAACTAGGCTAGTGTAGTAATAGAACTAGTGTACTAATAGAACTAGTGTAGTAATAAAACTGGACTAGTGTAGTAATAGAACTGGGCTAGTAATAGAACTAGACTAGTGTAGTAATAGAACTGGGATAGTAATAGAACTAGGCTAGTGTAGTATTAGAACTAGGCTAGTGTAGTAATAGAACTGGGATAGTAATAGAACTAGGCTAGTGTAGTATTAGAACTAGGCTAGTGTAGTAATAGAACAAGGCTAGTGTAGTATTAGAACTAGGCTTGTGTAGTAGAACTAGGCTAGTATTAATAGAACTAGGCTAGTGTAGTAATAGAACTAGGCTAGTGTAGTATAGAACTAGGCTAGTTAGAACTAGTGTAGTAATAGAACTAGGCTAGTGTAGTAATAGAACTAGGCTAGTGTAGTAATAGAACTAGGCTAGTAATAGAACTAGGCTAGTAGTAATAGAACTAGGCTAGTGTAGTAATAGAACTAGGCTAGTATTAGAACTAGGCTAGTGTAGTAATAGAACTAGGCTAGTATTAGAACTAGAACTAGGCTAGTGTAGTAATAGAACTAGGCTAGTGTAGTAATAGAACTAGGCTAGTAATAGAACTAGGCTAATAGAACTAGGCTAGTGTAGTAATAGAACTAGGCTAGTGTAGTAATAGAACTAGGCTAGTAATAGAACTAGGCTAGTAATAGAACTAGGCTAGTGTAGTAATAGAACTAGGCTAGTGTAGTAATAGAACTAGGCTAGTAATAGAACTAGACTAGTGTAGTAATAGAACTAGGCTAGTGTAGTAATAGAACTAGGCTAGTAATAGAACTAGACTAGTGTAGTAATAGAACTAGGCTAGTGTAGTAATAGAACTAGGTTATAATAGAACTAGGCTAGTGTAGTAATAGAACTAGAACTAGGCTAGTGTAGTAATAGAACTAGGCTAGTGTAGTAATAGAACTAGGCTAGTGTAGTAATAGAACTAGGCTAGTGTAGTAATAGAACTAGGCTAATGTAGTAATAGAACTAGGCTAGTGTAGTAATAATAAACTAGGCTAGTGTAGTAATAGAATTAGGCTAGTAATAGAACTAGGCTAATGTAGTAATAGAACTAGGCTAGTGTAGTATTAGAACTAGGTTAGTGTAGTAATATAACTAGGCTAGTGTAGTATTAGAACTAGGCTAGTGTAGTAATAGAACTAGGCTAATGTAGTAATAGAACTAGACTAGTAATAGAACTAGGCTAGTGTAGTAATAGAACTAGGCTAATGTAGTAATAGAACTAGGCTAGTGTAGTAATAGAACTAGGCTAGTGTAGTAATAGAATTAGGCTAGTAATAGAACTAGACTAATGTAGTAATAGAACTAGGCTAGTGTAGTAATAGAACTAGTGTACTAATAGAACTAGTGTAGTAATAAAACTGGACTAGTGTAGTAATAGAACTGGGCTAGTAATAGAACTAGACTAGTGTAGTAATAGAACTGGGATAGTAATAGAACTAGGCTAGTGTAGTATTAGAACTAGGCTAGTGTAGTAATAGAACAAGGCTAGTGTAGTATTAGAACTAGGCTAGTGTAGTATTAGAACTAGGCTAGTATAGTAATAGAACTAGGCTAGTAATAGAACTAGGCTAGTAATAGAACTAGGCTAGTGTAGTAATAGAATTAGGCTAGTGTAGTAATAGAACTAGGCTAGTGTAGAATTAGAACTAGACTAGTAATAGAACTAGGCTAGTGTAGTAATAGAACTAGGCTAGTAATAGAACTAGGCTAGTGTAGTAATAGAACTAGGCTAGTGTAGTAGTAATAGAACTAGGCTAGTGTAGTAATAGAACTAGGCTAGGATTAGAACTAGGCTAGTATTAGATCTAGGCTAGTGTATTAATAGAACTAGGCTAGTATTAGAACTAGGCTAGTGTAGTAATAGAACTAGGCTAGTGTAGTAATAGAACTAGGCTAGTATTAGAACTAGTCTAGTGTAGTAATAGAACTGGGCTAGTAATAGAACTAGACTAGTGTAGTAATAGAACTGGGATAGAACTAGGCTAGTGTAGTAATAGAACTAGGCTAGTGTAGTAATAGAACAAGGCTAGTGTAGTATTAGAACTAGGCTAGTGTAGTATTAGAACTAGGCTAGTATAGTAATAGAACTAGGCTAGTAATAGAACTAGGCTAGTGTAGTAATAGAACTAGGCTAGTGTAGTATTAGAACTAGGCTAGTATTAGAACTAGGCTAGGATTAGAACTAGGCTAGTGTAGTAATAGAACTAGGCTAGTGTAGTAATAGAACTAGGCTAGTGTAGTAATAGAACTAGGCTAGTATTAGAACTAGTCTAGTGTAGTAATAGAACTAGGCTAGTATAGAACTAGAATTAGAACTAGGCTAGTATTAGAACTAGGCTAGTGTAGTAATAGAACTAGGCTAGTATAGTAGTATAGAACTAGGCTAGTGTAGTAATAGAACTAGGCTAGTGTAGTAATAGAACTAGGCTAGTGTAGTAATAGAACTAGGCTAGTGTAGTAATAGAACTAGGCTAGTAATAGTAGACTAGTAGTAATAGAACTAGGCTAGTAATAGAACTAGGCTAGTGTAGTAATAGAACTAGGCTAGTGTAGTAATAGAACTAGGCTAGTAAGTAGAACTAGACTAGTAATAGAACTAGGCTAATGTAGTAATAGGCTAGTAATAGAACTAGACTAGTGTAGTAATAGAACTAGGCTAGTGTAGTAATAGTAATAGGTTAGTAATAGAACTAGGCTAGTGTAGTAATAGAACTAGGCTAGTGTAGTATTAGAACTAGGTTATAGAATATAACTAGGCTAGTGTAGTATTAGAACTAGGCTAGTGTAGTAATAGAACTAGGCTAATGTAGTAATAGAACTAGACTAGTGTAGTAATAGAACTAGGCTAGTGTAGTAATAGAACTAGGCTAATGTAGTAATAGAACTAGGCTAGTGTAGTAATAGAACTAGTGTAGCTAGAATTAGGCTAGTAATAGAACTAGACTAATGTAGTAATAGAACTAGGCTAGTGTCTAGTAATAGAACTAGGCTAGTAAATAGAACTAGGCTAGTGTAGTAATAGAACTAGGCTAGTGTAGTAATAGAACTAGGCTAGTAATAGAACTAGGCTAGTGTAGTAATAGAACTAGGCTAGTAATAGAACTAGTAGTGTAGTAATAGAACTAGGCTAGTGTAGTAATAGAACTAGGCTAGTAAGTAGAACTAGGCTAGTGTAGTAATAGAACTAGGCTAGTGTAGTAATAGAACTAACTAGGCTAGTGTAGAACTAGGCTAGTAATAGAACTAGGCTAGTGTAGTAATAGAACTAGGCTAATGGTAATAGAACTAGGCTAGTAGACTATAGAACTAGGCTAGTGTAGTAATAGAACTAGGCTAATGTGTAGAACTAATAGAACTAGGCTAGTGTAGTAATAGAACTAGGCTAGTGTAGTAATAGAACTAGGCTAGTAATAGAACTAGACTAGTGTAGTAATAGAACTAGGCTAGTGTAGTAACTAGAACTAGGCTAGTAATAGTAGTAGTGTAGTAATAGAACTAGGCTAGTGTAGTAATAGAACTAGGCTAGTGTAGTAATAGAACTAGGCTAGTGTAGTAATAGAACTAGGCTAGTGTAGTAATAGAACTAGGCTAGTGTAGTAATAGAACTAACTAGGAACTAGGCTAGTGTAGTAATAGAACTAGGCTAGTAGTAATAGAACTAGGCTAGTGTAGTAATAGAACTAGGCTAGTGTAGTAATAGAACTAGGCTAGTAATAGAACTAGGCTAGTGTAGTAATAGAACTAGGCTAGTGTAGTAATAGAACTAGGCTAGTGTAGTAATAGAACTAGAACTAGTGTAGTAATAGAACTAGGCTAGTAATAGAACTAGGCTAGTGTAGTAATAGAACTAGGCTAGTAATAGAACTAGGCTAGTGTAGTAATAGAACTAGGCTAGTGTAGTAATAGAACTAGGCTAGTGTAGTAATAGAACTAGGCTAGTGTAGTAATAGAACTAGGCTAGTGTAGTAATAGAACTAGGCTAGTAATAGAACTAGACTAGTGTAAATAGAACTAGGCTAGTGTAGTAATAGTAGGCTTATTAGAACTAGGCTAGTGTAGTAATAGAACTAGGCTTGTAGTACTAGGCTAGTGTAGTAATAGAACTAGGCTAGTGTAGTAATAGAACTAGGCTAGTGTAGTAATAGAACTAGGCTAGTGTAGTAGAGAACTAGGCTAATGTAGTAATAGAACTAGGCTAGTAATAGAACTAGACTAGTGTAGTAATAGAACTAGGCTAGTGTAGTAATAGTAATAGGTTAGTAATAGAACTAGGCTAGTGTAGTAATAGAACTAGGCTAGTGTAGTATTAGAACTAGGTTAGTGTAGTAATATAACTAGGCTAGTGTAATATAGAACTAGGCTAGTGTAGTAATAGAACTAGGCTAGTAGTAATAGAACTAGACTAGTAATAACTAGGCCAGGGGCCAGTGTAGTAATAGAACTAGGCTAATGTAGTAATAGAACTAGGCTAGTGTAGTAATAGAACTAGGCTAGTAGGCTAGTAATAGAACTAGACTAATGTAGTAATAGAACTAGGCTAGTGTAGTAATAGAACTAGTGTACTAATAGAACTAGTGTAGTAATAAAACTGGACTAGTGTAGTAATAGAACTAGGGCTAGTAAGTAGAACTAGACTAGTGTAGTAATAGAACTAGGATAGTAATAGAACTAGGCTAGTGTAGTAATAGAACTAGGCTAGTGTAGTAATAGAACTAGGCTAGTAATAGAACTAGGCTAGTGTAGTAATAGAACTAGGCTAGTGTAGTAATAGAACTAGGCTAGTAGGAACTGTAGTAATAGAACTAGGCTAGTGTAGTATTAGAACTAGGCTAGTGTAGTAATAGAACTAGGCTAATGTAGTAATAGAACTAGACTAGTAATAGAACTAGGCTAGTGTAGTAATAGAACTAGGCTAGTAATATGTAGTTAGAACTAGGCTAGTGTAGTAATAGAACTAGGCTAGTGTAGTAATAGAACTAGGCTAGTGTTAGAACTAGTAATAGAACTAGGCTAGAACTAGGCTAGTGTAGTAATAGAACTAGGCTAGGCTAGTGTAGTAGAACTAGGCTGTGTAGTAATAGAACTGGAACTAGTGTAATAGAACTGGGCTAGTAATAGAACTAGAACTAGTGTAGTAATAGAACTATAGTAATAGAACTAGGCTAGTAATAGAACTAGGCTAGTGTAGTAATAGAACTAGTGTAGTAATAGAACTAGGCTAGTGTAGTATTAGAACTAGGCTAGTGTAGTAATAGAACTAGGCTAGTGAACTAGTAATAGAACTAGGCTAGTGTAGTAATAGAACTAGGCTAGTAATAGAACTAGGCTAGTGTAGTAATAGAACTAGGCTAGTGTAGTAATAGAACTAGGCTAGTGTAGTAATAGAACTAGGCTAGTAATAGAACTAGTGTGTAGTAATAGAACTAGGCTAGTAATAGAACTAGGCTAGTAATAGAACTAGGCTAGTGTAGTAATAGAACTAGGCTAGTGTTAGAACGAGGCTAGTAATAGAACTAGGCTAGTGTAGTAATAGAACTAGGCTAGTGCTAGTAATAGAACTAGGCTAGTAATAGAACTAGGCTAGTGTAGTAATAGAACTAGACTAGTGTAGTAATAGAACTAGGCTAGTGTAGTAATAGAACTAGGCTAGTAGAACTAGGCTAGTGTAGTAATAGAACTAGGCTAGTGTAGTAATAGAACTAGGCTAGTGTAGTATAGAACTAGTAATAGAACTAGGCTAGTGTAGTAATAGAACTAGGCTAGTAATAGAACTAGGCTAGTGTAGTAATAGAACTAGGCTAGTGTAGTAATAGAACTAGGCTAGTGTAGTAATAGAACTAGGCTAGTGTAGTAATAGAACTAGGCTAGTGTAGTAATAGAACTAGGCTAGTAATAGAACTAGGCTAGTGTAGTAATAGAACTAGGCTAGTGTAGTAATAGAACTAGGCTAGTGTAGTAACTAGGCTAGTGTAGTAATAGAACTAGGCTAGTAATAGAACTAGGCTAGTAATAGTAATAGAACTAGGCTAGTGTAGTATTAGAACTAGGTTAGTGTAGTAATATAACTAGGCTAGTGTAGTATTAGAACTAGGCTAGTGTAGTAATAGAACTAGGCTAATGTAGTAATAGAACTAGACTAATAATAGAACTAGGCTAGTGTAGTAATAGAACTAGGCTAATGTAGTAATAGAACTAGGCTAGTGTAGTAATAGAACTAGGCTAGTGTAGTAATAGAATTAGGCTAGTAATAGAACTAGACTAATGTAGTAATAGAACTAGGCTAGTGTAGTAATAGAACTAGTGTAGTAATAGAACTAGTGTAGTAATAAAACTGGACTAGTGTAGTAATAGAACTGGGCTAGTAATAGAACTAGACTAGTGTAGTAATAGAACTGGGATAGTAATAGAACTAGGCTAGTGTAGTATTAGAACTAGGCTAGTGTAGTAATAGAACAAGGCTAGTGTAGTATTAGAACTAGGCTAGTGTAGTATAGAACTAGGCTAGTGTAGTAATAGAACTAGGCTAGTGAACTAGGCTAGTGTAGTAATAGAACTAGGCTAGTGTAATAGAACTAGGCTAGTAATAGAACTAGGATTAGAACTAGTAGTGTAGTAATAGAACTAGGCTAGTGTAGTAATAGAACTAGGCTAGTGTAGTAATAGAACTAGGCTAGTATTAGAACTAGTCTAGTGTAGTAATAGAACTAGGCTAGTATTAGAACTAGGCTAGTATTAGAACTAGGCTAGTATTAGAACTAGGCTAGTGTAGTATTAGAACTAGGCTAGTATTAGAACTAGACTAGTGTAGTAATAGAACTAGGCTAGTGTAGTAATAGTAATAGAAGAACTAGGCTAGTGTAGTAATAGTAACTAGGTTAGTAATAGAACTAGGCTAGTGTAGTAATAGAACTAGGCTAGTGTAGTAATAGAACTAGGCTAGTGTAGTATTAGAACTAGGCTAGTGTAGTAATAGAACTAGGCTAATGTAGTAATAGAACTAGGCTAGTGTAGTAATAGAACTAGGCTAATGTAGTAATAGAACTAGACTAATAATAGAACTAGGCTAGTGTAGTAATAGAACTAGGCTAGTGTAGTATTAGAACTAGGTTAGTGTAGTAATATAACTAGGCTAGTGTAGTATTAGAACTAGGCTAGTGTAGTAATAGAACTAGGCTAATGTAGTAATAGAACTAGACTAATAATAGAACTAGGCTAGTGTAGTAATAGAACTAGGCTAATGTAGTAATAGAACTAGGCTAGTGTAGTAATAGAACTAGGCTAGTGTAGTAATATAATTAGGCTAGTAATAGAACTAGACTAATGTAGTAATAGAACTAGGCTAGTGTAGTAATAGAACTAGTGTAGTAATAGAACTAGTGTAGTAATAAAACTGGACTAGTGTAGTAATAGAACTGGGCTAGTAATAGAACTAGACTAGTGTAGTAATAGAACTGGGATAGTAATAGAACTAGGCTAGTAATAGAACTAGACTAGTGTAGTAATAGAACTAGGCTAGTGTAGTAATAGTAATAGGTTATTAATAGAACTAGGCTAGTGTAGTAATAGTAATAGGTTAGTAATAGAACTAGGCTAGTGTAGTAATAGAACTAGGCTAGTGTAGTATAGAACTAGGCTAGTGTAGTAATAGAACTAGGCTAATTTAGTAATAGAACTAGACTAGTAATAGAACTAGGCTAGTGTAGTAATAGAACTAGGCTAATGTAGTAATAGAACTAGGCTAGTAATAGAACTAGACTAGTGTAGTAATAGAACTAGGCTAGTGTAGTAATAGAACTAGGCTAGTAATAGAACTAGACTAGTGTAGTAATAGAACTAGGCTAGTGTAGTAATAGTAATAGGTTATTAATAGAACTAGGCTAGTGTAGTAATAGTAAGTAGAACTAGGCTAGTGTAGTAATAGAACTAGGCTAGTGTAGTAATAGAACTAGGCTAGTGTAGTAATAGAACTAGGCTAGTGTAGTAATAGAACTAGGTAGTAAGTAGAACTAGGCTAGTGTAGTAATAGAACTAGGCTAGTAGTAATAGAACTAGGCTAGTGTAGTAATAGAACTAGGCTAGTGTAGTAATAGAACTAGGCTAGTGTAGTATTAGAACTAGGTTAGTGTAGTAATATAACTAGGCTAGTGTAGTATTAGAACTAGGCTAGTGTAGTAATAGAACTAGGCTAATGTAGTAATAGAACTAGACTAATAATAGAACTAGGCTAGTGTAGTAATAGAACTAGGCTAATGTAGTAATAGAACTAGGCTAGTGTAGTAATAGAACTAGGCTAGTGTAGTAATAGAACTAGGCTAGTAATAGAACTAGACTAATGTAGTAATAGAACTAGGCTAGTGTAGTAATAGAACTAGTGTAGTAATAGAACTAGTGCCAATAAAACTGGACTAGTGTAGTAATAGAACTGGGCTAGTAATAGAACTAGACTAGTGTAGTAATAGAACTGGGATAGTAATAGAACTAGGCTAGTGTAGTATTAGAACTAGGCTAGTGTAGTAATAGAACAAGGCTAGTGTAGTATTAGAACTAGGCTAGTGTAGTATTAGAACTAGGCTAGTATAGTAATAGAACTAGGCTAGTAATAGAACTAGGCTAGTGTAGTAATAGAACTAGGCTAGTGTAGTAATAGAACTAGGCTAGTGTAGTATTAGAACTAGGCTAGTATTAGAACTAGGCTAGTGTAGTAATAGAACTAGGCTAGTGTAGTAATAGAACTAGGCTAGTAATAGAACTAGGCTAGTGTAGTAATAGAACTAGGCTAGTGTAGTAATAGAACTAGGCTAGTGTAGTAATAGAACTAGGCTAGTAATAGAACTAGGCTAGTGTAGTAATAGAACTAGGCTAGTGTAGTAATAGAACTAGGCTAGTAATAGAACTAGACTAGTGTAGTAATAGAACTAGGCTAGTAACTAGGCTAGTGTAGTAATAGAACTAGGCTAGTGTAGTAATAAACTAGGCTAGTAGTATAGAACTAGGCTAGTGTAGTAATAGAACTAGGCTAGTGTAGTAATAGAACTAGGCTAGTGTAGTAATAGAACTAGGCTAGTGTAGTAATAGAACTAGGCTAGTAATAGAACTAGGCTAGTGTAGTAATAGAACTAGGCTAGTGTAGTAATAGAACTAGGCTAGTGTAGTAATAGAACTAGGCTAGTGTAGTAATAGAACTAGGCTAGTGTAGTAATAGAACTAGGCTAATGTAGTAATAGAACTAGGCTACTGTAGTATTAGAACTAGGCTAGTGTAGAACTAGGCTAATGTAGTAATAGAACTAGGCTAGTGCAGTAATAGAACTAGGCTAGTGTAGTAATAGAACTAGGCTAGTGAACTAGTAATAGAACTAGGCTAGTGTAGTAATAGAACTAGTGCTAGTAATAGAACCAGTAATAGAACTAGGCTAGTGTAGTAATAGAACTAGGCTAGTAGTAATAGAACTAGGCTAGTGTAGTAATAGAACTAGGCTAGTGTAGTAAGAACTAGGCTAGTGTAGTAATAGAACTAAGTAATAGAACTAGGCTAGTGTAGTAATAGAACTAGGCTAGTGTAGTAATAGAACTAGGCTAGTAATAGAACTAGTTAGTATAAACTAGGCTAGTGTAGTAAAACTAGGCTAGTGTAGTAATAGAACTAGGCTAGTGTAATAGAACTAGGCTAGTAATAGTAAGTAGAACTAGGCTAGAACTGTAGTAGGCTAGTAATAGAACTAGGCTAGTGTAGTAATAGAACTAGGCTAGTAATAGAACTAGGCTAGTGTAGTAATAGAACTAGGCTAGTGTAGTAATAGGCCAGTAAACTAGGCTAGTGTAGTAATAGAACTAGGCTAGTGTAGTAATAGAACTAGGCTAGTGTAGTAATAGAACTAGGCTAGTGTAGTAAGAACTAGGCTAGTGTAGTAATAGAACTAGGCTAATGTAGTAATAGAACTAGGCTAGTGTAGTAATAGAACTAGGCTAGTGTAGTAATAGAATTAGGCTAGTAATAGAACTAGACTAATAGTAATAGAACTAGGCTAGTGTAGTAATAGAACTAGCTAGTGTAGTAATATAACTAGGCTAGTGTAGTATTAGAACTAGGCTAGGGTAGTAATAGAACTAGGCTAATGTAGTAATAGAACTAGACTAGTAATAGAACTAGGCTAGTGTAGTAATAGAACTAGGCTAGTGTAGTAATAGAACTAGGCTAGTGTAGTAATAGAACTAGGCTAGTAATAGAACTAGGCTAGTAATAGAACTAGACTAATGTAGTAATAGAACTAGGCTAGTGTAGTAATAGAACTAGTGTAGTAATAGAACTAGTGTAGTAATAGAACTGGACTAGTGTAGTAATAGAACTGGGCTAGTAATAGAACTAGACTAGTGTAGTAATAGAACTGGGTTAGTAATAGAACTAGGCTAGTGTAGTATTAGAACTAGGCTAGTGTAGTAATAGAACTAGGCTAGTGTAGTAATAGAACTAGGCTAGTGTAGTAATAGAACTAGGCTAGTGTAGTAATAGAACTAGGCTAGTAATAGAACTAGGCTAGTGTAGTAATAGAACTAGGCTAGTGTAGTAATAGAACTAGGCTAGTAGTAATAGAACTAGGCTAGTAGTTAGAACTAGGCTAGTGTAGTAATAGAACTAGGCTAGTAGAACTAGGCTAGTGTAGTAATAGAACTAGGCTAGTGTAGAACTAGGCTAGTGTAGTAATAGAACTAGGCTAGTGTAGTAATAGAACTAGGCTAGTAATAGAACTAGGCTAGTGAACTAGGCTAGTGTATAGAACTAGGCTAGTGTAGTAATAGAACTAGGCTAGTGTAGTAATAGAACTAGGCTAGTGTAGTAATAGAACTAGGCTAGTGTAGTAATAGAACTAGGCTAGTGTAGGCTAGTATAGAACTAGGCTAGTGTAGTAATAGAACTAGGCTAGTAATAGAACTAGGCTAGTGTAGTAATAGAACTAGGCTAGTGTAGTAATAGAACTAGGCTAGTGTAGTAATAGAACTAGGCTAGTAATAGAACTAGACTAGTGTAGTAATAGAACTAGGCTAGTGCAGTAATAGAACTAGGCTAGTGAACTAGTAATAGAACTAGGCTAGTGTAGTAATAGAACTAGGCTAGTGTAGAACTAGAATAGTGTATAATAGAACTAGGCTAGTGTAGTAATAGTAATAGGTTAGTAATAGAACTAGGCTAGTGTAGTAATAGAACTAGGCTAGTGTAGTAATAGAACTAGGCTAGTGTAGTAATAGAACTAGGCTAGTGTAGTAATAGAACTAGGCTAGTGTAGTAATAGAACTAGGCTAGTAGTAATAGAACTAGACTAGTGTAGTAATAGAACTAGGCTAGTGTAGTAATAGTAATAGGTTAGTAATAGAACTAGGCTAGTGTAGTAATAGAACTAGGCTAGTGTAGTAATAGAACTAGGTTAGTGTAGTAATATAACTAGGCTAGTGTAATATTAGAACTAGGCTAGTGTAGTAATAGAACTAGGCTAATGTAGTAATAGAACTAGACTAGTAATAGAACTAGGCTAGTGTAGTAATAGAACTAGGCTAATGTAGTAATAGAACTAGGCTAGTGTAGTAATAGAACTAGGCTAGTGTATTCATAGAATTAGGCTAGTAATAGAACTAGACTAATGTAGTAATAGAACTAGGCTAGTGTAGTAATAGAACTAGTGTACTAATAGAACTAGTGTAGTAATAAAACTGGACTAGTGTAGTAATAGAACTGGGCTAGTAATAGAACTAGACTAGTGTAGTAATAGAACTGGGATAGTAATAGAACTAGGCTAGTGTAGTATTAGAACTAGGCTAGTGTAGTAATAGAACTAGGCTAGTGTAGTAATAGAACTAGGCTAGTGTAGTATTAGAACTAGGCTAGTATAGTAATAGAACTAGGCTAGTAATAGAACTAGGCTAGTAATAGAACTAGGCTAGTAATAGAACTAGGTGTAGTAATAGAACTAGGCTAGTGTAGTAATAGAACTAGGCTAGTGTAGTAATAGAACTAGGCTAGTGTAGTAATAGAACTAGGCTAGTGTAATAGTAGAACTAGGCTAGTGTAGTAATAGAACTAGGCTAGTGTAGTAATAGAACTAGGCTAGTGTAGTAATAGAACTAGGCTAGTGTAGTAATAGAACTAGGCTAGTGTAGTAATAGAACTAGGCTAGTAATAGAACTAGGCTAGTGTAGTAATAGAACTAGGCTAGTGTAGTAATAGAACTAGGTAGTAATAGAACTAGGCTAGTGAACTAGGCTAGTGTTAGAACTAGGCTAGAACTAGGCTAGTAATAGAACTAGGCTAGTGTAGTAATAGAACTAGGCTAGTAGTAATAGAACTAGGCTAGTGTAGTATTAGAACTAGGCTAGTGTAGTAATAGAACAAGGCTAGTGTAGTAATAGAACTAGGCTAGTGTAGTAATAGAACTAGGCTAGTGTAGTAATAGAACTAGGCTAGTGTAGTAATAGAACTAGGCTAGTAATAGAACTAACTAGTGCAGTAACAGAACTAGGGATAGTAATAGAACTAGGCTAGTGTAGTAATAGAACTAGGCTAGTGTAGTAATAGAACTAGGCTAGTGTAGTAATAGAACTAGGCTAGTGTAGTAATTAGAACTAGGCTAGTGTAGAACTAGGCTAGTAGAACTAGGCTAGTGTAGTAATAGAACTAGGCTAGTGTAGTATTAGAACTAGGCTAGAACTAGGCCAGGGATTAGAACTAGGCTAGTGTAGTAATAGAACTAGGCTAGTGTAGTAATAGAACTAGGCTAGTGTAGTAATAGAACTAGGCTAGTGAACCAGTAGTAATAGAACTAACTAGGCTAGTAGAACTAGGCTAGTAATAGAACTAGGCTAGTGTAGTAATAGAACTAGGCTAGTGTAGTAACAGTAGAACTAGGCTAGTGTAGTAATAGAACTAGGCTAGTGTAGTAATAGAACTAGGCTAGTAATAGAACTAGGCTAGTGTAGTAATAGAACTAGGCTAGTGTAGTAATAGAACTAGGCTAGTGTAGTAATAGAACTAGGCTAGTAATAGAACTAGACTAGTGTAGTAATAGAACTAGGCTAGTGTAGTAATAGAACTAGGCTAGTAATAGAACTAGACTAGTGTAGTAATAGAACTAGGCTAGTGTAGTAATAGTAATAGGTTATTAATAGAACTAGGCTAGTGTAGTAATAGTAATAGGTTAGTAATAGAACTAGGCTAGTGTAGTAATAGAACTAGGCTAGTGTAGTAATAGAACTAGGCTAGTGTAGTATTAGAACTAGGCTAGTGTAGTAGTAGAACTAGGCTAATGTAGTAATAGAACTAGGCTAGTAATAGAACTAGACTAGTGTAGTAATAGAACTAGGCTAGTGTAGTAATAGTAATAGGTTAGTAATAGAACTAGGCTAGTGTAGTAATAGAACTAGGCTAGTGTAGTATTAGAACTAGGTTAGTGTAGTAATATAACTAGGCTAGTGTAATATTAGAACTAGGCTAGTGTAGTAATAGAACTAGGCTAATGTAGTAATAGAACTAGACTAGTAATAGAACTAGGCTAGTGTAGTAATAGAACTAGGCTAATGTAGTAATATAACTAGGCTAGTGTAATATTAGAACTAGGCTAGTGTAGTAATAGAACTAGGCTAGTGTAGTAATAGAACTAGGCTAGTGTAGTAATAGAACTAGTGTACTAATAGAACTAGTGTAGTAATAAAACTGGACTAGTGTAGTAATAGAACTGGGCTAGTAATAGAACTAGACTAGTGTAGTAATAGAACTGGGATAGTAATAGAACTAGGCTAGTGTAGTATTAGAACTAGGCTAGTGTAGTAATAGAACAAGGCTAGTGTAGTATTAGAACTAGGCTAGTGTAGTATTAGAACTAGGCTAGTATAGTAATAGAACTAGGCTAGTGTAGTAATAGAACTAGGCTAGTGTAGTATTAGAACTAGGCTAGTGTAGTAATAGAACTAGGCTAGTGTAGAATTAGAACTGTAGTAATAGAACTAGGCTAGTGTAGTAATAGAACTAGGCTAGTAATAGAACTAGGCTAGTGTAGTAATAGAACTAGGCTAGTAAATAGAACTAGGCTAGTGTAGTAATAGAACTAGGCTAGTGTAGTATAGAACTAGGTTAGTGTAGTTAGAACTAGGCTAGTATTAGAACTAGGCTAGTGTATTAATAGAACTAGGCTAGTATAGAACTAGGCTAGTGTAGTAATAGAACTAGGCTAGTGTAGTAATAGAACTAGGCTAGTAGTAATAGAACTAGTCTAGTGTAGTAATAGAACTAGGCTAGTAATAGAACTAGACTAGTGTAGTAATAGAACTGGGCTATAGTAATAGAACTAGGCTAGTGTAGTATTAGAACTAGGCTAGTGTAGTAATAGAACAAGGCTAGTGTAGTATAGAACTAGGCTAGTGTAGTATTAGAACTAGGCTAGTGTAGTAATAGAACTAGGCTAGTAATAGAACTAGGCTAGTGTAGTAATAGAACTAGGCTAGTGTAGTAATAGAACTAGGCTAGTATTAGAACTAGGCTAGTATTAGAACTAGGCTAGTGTAGTAATAGAACTAGGCTAGTGTAGTAATAGAACTAGGCTAGTGTAGTAATAGAACTAGGCTAGTAATAGAACTAGGCTAGTAGTAATAGAACTAGGCTAGTGTAGTAATAGAACTAGGCTAGTGTAGTAATAGAACTAGGCTAGTAAGTAGAACTAGGCTAGTGTAGTAATAGAACTAGGCTAGTGTAGTAATAGAACTAGGCTAGTGTAGAACAGAACCAGGCCAGTAATAGAACTAGGCTAGTGTAGTAATAGAACTAGGCTAGTGTAGTAATAGAACTAGGCTAGTGTAGTAATAGAACTAGGGCTAGTAATAGAACTAGACTAGTGTAGTAATAGAACTAGGCTAGTGTAGTAATAGAACTAGGCTAGGAACTAGTGTAGTAATAGAACTAGGCTAGTGTAGTAATAGAACTAGGTTAGTAATAGTAACTAGAACTAGTGTAGTAATAGAACTAGGCTAGTGTAGAACTAGGCTAGTGTAGTAATAGAACTAGGCTAGTGTAGTAATAGAACTAGGCTAGTGTAGTAATAGAACTAGGCTAGTGTAGTAATAGAACTAGGCTAGTGTAGTAATAGAACTAGGCTAGTAATAGAACTAGACTAGTGTAGTAATAGAACTAGGCTAGTGTAGTAATAGTAACCAGGCTAGTGTAGTAGAACTAGGCTAGTGTAGTAATAGAACTAGGCTAGTGTAGTAATAGAACTAGGCTAGTGTAGTAATAGAACTAGGCTAGTGTAACAGAACTAGGCTAGTGTAGTAATAGAACTAGGCTAGTGTAGTAATAGAACTAGGTACTAGAACTAGTGTAGTAATAGAACTAGGCTAGTGTAGTAATAGAACTAGGCTAGTAGTATAGAACTAGACTAGTGTGTAGAACTAAGTAATAGAACTAGGCTAGTGTAGTAATAGAACTAGGCTAGTGTAGTAATAGAACAAGGCTAGTAGTATTAGAACTAGGCTAGTAATAGAACTAGGCTAGTGTAGTAATAGAACTAGGCTAGTAATTAGAACTAGGCTAGTAATAGAACTAGGCTAACTAGGCTAGTGTAGTAATAGAACTAGGCTAGTGTAGAATTAGAACTAGACTAGTAATAGAACTAGGCTAGTGTAGTAATAGAACTAGGCTAGTAATAGAACTAGGCTAGTGTAGTAATAGAACTAGGCTAGTAATAAACTAGGCTAGTGTAGTAATAGAACTAGGCTAGTGTAGTATTAGAACTAGGTTAGGATTAGAACTAGGCTAGTAATAGAACTAGACTAGTGTAGTAATAGAACTAGGCTAGTATAGAACTAGGCTAGTGTAGTAATAGAACTAGGCTAGTGTAGTAATAGAACTAGGCTAGTATTAGAAACTAGTCTAGTGTAGTAATAGAACTGGGCTAGTAATAGAACTAGACTAGTGTAGTAATAGAACTAGGCTAGTGTAGTAATAGAACTAGGCTAGTGTAGTAATAGAACTAGGCTAGTGTAGTAATAGAACTAGGCTAGTGTAGTATTAGAACTAGGCTAGTATAGAACTAGGCTAGTGTAGTAATAGAACTAGGCTAGTAGTAAGAACTAGGCTAACTAGGCTAGTAGGCTAAGTAATAGAACTAGGCTAGTGTAGTAATAGAACTAGGCTAGTAATAGAACTAGGCTAGTGTAGTAATAGAACTAGGCTAGTAATAGAACTAGAGTAATAGAACTAGGCCAGTAATAGAACTAGGCTAGTAGTATTAGAACTAGGCCAGTAATAGAACTAGGCTAGTAATAGAACTAGGCTAGTGTAGTAATAGAACTAGGCTAGTGTAGTAATAGAACTAGGCTAGTAACTAGGCTAGTGTAGTAATAGAACTAGGCTAGTGTAGTAATAGAACTAGGCTAGTAATAGAACTAGAACTAGTGTAGTAATAGAACTAGACTAGTGTAGTAACAGAACTAGGCTAGTGTAGTAATAGAACTAGGCCAGTAAGAACCAGGCTAGTGTAGTAATAGAACTAGGCTAGTGTAGTAGATAGGCTAATAGGCCAGTTAGTAATAGAACTAGGCTAGTGTAGTAACAGAACTAGGCTAGTGTAGTAATAGAACTAGGCTAGTGTAGTATTAGAACTAGGCTAGTGTAGTAGTAGAACTAGGCTAATGTAGTAATAGAACTAGGCTAGTAATAGAACTAGACTAGTGTAGTAATAGAACTAGGCTAGTGTAGTAATAGTAATAGGTTAGTAATAGAACTAGGCTAGTGTAGTAATAGAACTAGGCTAGTGTAGTATTAGAACTAGGTTAGTGTAGTAATATAACTAGGCTAGTGTAATATTAGAACTAGGCTAGTGTAGTAATAGAACTAGGCTAATGTAGTAATAGAACTAGACTAGTAATAGAACTAGGCTAGTGTAGTAATAGAACTAGGCTAATGTAGTAATAGAACTAGGCTAGTGTAGTAATAGAACTAGGCTAGTGTATTAATAGAATTAGGCTAGTAATAGAACTAGACTAATGTAGTAATAGAACTAGGCTAGTGTAGTAATAGAACTAGTGTACTAATAGAACTAGTGTAGTAATAAAACTGGACTAGTGTAGTAATAGAACTGGGCTAGTAATAGAACTAGACTAGTGTAGTAATAGAACTGGGATAGTAATAGAACTAGGCTAGTGTAGTATTAGAACTAGGCTAGTGTAGTAATAGAACAAGGCTAGTGTAGTATTAGAACTAGGCTAGTGTAGTATTAGAACTAGGCTAGTATAGTAATAGAACTAGGCTAGTAATAGAACTAGGCTAGTAATAGAACTAGGCTAGTGTAGTAATAGAATTAGGCTAGTGTAGTAATAGAACTAGGCTAGTGTAGTATTAGAACTAGACTAGTAATAGAACTAGGCTAGTGTAGTAATAGAACTAGGCTAGTAATAGAACTAGGCTAGTGTAGTAATAGAACTAGGCTAGTAATATAACTAGGCTAGTGTAGTAATATAACTAGGCTAGTGTAGTATTAGAACTAGGCTAGGATTAGAACTAGGCTAGTATTAGATCTAGGCTAGTGTATTAATAGAACTAGGCTAGTATTAGAACTAGGCTAGTGTAGTAATAGAACTAGGCTAGTGTAGTAATAGAACTAGGCTAGTATTAGAACTAGTCTAGTGTAGTAATAGAACTGGGCTAGTAATAGAACTAGACTAGTGTAGTAATAGAACTGGGATAGTAATAGAACTAGGCTAGTGTAGTATTAGAACTAGGCTAGTGTAGTAATAGAACAAGGCTAGTGTAGTATTAGAACTAGGCTAGTATAGTAATAGAACTAGGCTAGTGTAGTAATATAACTAGGCTAGTGTAGTAATAGAACTAGGCTAGTGTAGTATTAGAACTAGGCTAGTAGTAATAGAACTAGGCTAGTGTAGTAACTAGGCTAGTGAACTGGGCTAGTAATAGAACTAGGCTAGTAATAGAACTAGGCTAGTAATAGAACTAGGCTAGTGTAGTAATAGAACTAGGCTAGTGTAGTAATAGAACTAGGCTAGTAGAACTAGGCTTGTAGAATAGAACTAGGCTAGTGTAGTAATAGTGTAGTAAACTAGGCTAGTAATAGTAATAGAACTAGGCTAGTGTAGTAATAGAACTAGGCTAGTGTAGTAATAGAACTAGGCTAGTGTTAGTAATAGAACTAGGCTAGTAATAGAACTAGTAGTGTAGTAATAGAACTAGGCTAGTGTAGTATTAGAACTAGGCTAGTGTAGTAATAGAACTAGGCTAGTGTAGTAATAGAACTAGGCTAGTGAACTAGACTAGTGTAGTAATAGAACTAGGCTAGTGTAGTAATAGTAATAGGTTAGTAATAGAACTAGGCTAGTGTAGTAATAGAACTAGGCTAGTGTAGTAATAGAACTAGGCTAGTGTAGTAATATAACTAGGCTAGTGTAATATTAGAACTAGGCTAGTGTAGTAACTAGATAGGCTAATGTAGTAATAGAACTAGACTAGTAATAGAACTAGGCTAGTGTAGTAATAGAACTAGGCCAATGTAGTAATAGAACTAGGCTAGTGTAGTAATAGAACTAGGCTAGTGTATTAATAGAACTAGTGTAGTAATAGAACTAGGCTAGTGTAGTAATAGAACTAGTGTACTAATAGAACTAGTGTAGTAATAAAACTGGCTAGTGTAGTAATAGAACTGGGCTAGTAATAGAACCAGACTAGTGTAGTAATAGAACTGGGATAGTAATAGAACTAGGCTAGTGTAGTAATTAGAACTAGGCTAGTGTAGTAATAGAACAAGGCTAGTGTAGTATTAGAACTAGGCTAGTGTAGTAATAGAACTAGGCTAGTATAGTAATAGAACTAGGCTAGTAATAGAACTAGGCCAGTAAGAACTAGGCCAGTGTAGTAACAGAACTAGGCTAGTGTAGTAATAGAACTAGGCTAGTGTAGTATTAGAACTAGACTAGTGAACTAGGCTAGTGTAGTAATAGAACTAGGCTAGTAAGAACTAGGCTAGTGTAGTAATAGAACTAGGCTAGTAATATAACTAGGCCAGTGCAGTAATAGAACTAGGCTAGTAGTATAGAACTAGGCTAGGATAGAACTAGGCTAGTATTAGATCTAGGCTAGTGTATTAATAGAACTAGGCTAGTATTAGAACTAGGCTAGTGTAGTAATAGAACTAGGCTAGTGTAGTAATAGAACTAGGCTAATTAGAACTAGGCTAGTGTAGTAATAGAACTGGGCTAGTAACAGAACTAGTGTAAGTATTAGAACTAGGCTAGTGTAGTAATAGAACAAGGCTAGTGTAGTAATAGAACTAGGCTAGTGTAGTATAGAACTAGGCTAGTATAGTAATAGAACTAGGCTAGTAATAGAACTAGGCTAGTGTAGTAATAGAACTAGGCTAGTGTAGTAATAGAACTAGGCTAGTAACAGAACTAGAACTAGGCTGTAGTAATAGAACTAGGCTAGTAATAGTAATAGGCTATGTAGTATAGAACTAGGCTAGTGTAGTAATAGAACTAGGCTAGTAATAGAACTAGAACTAGGCTAGTAGTAATAGAACTAGGCTAGTGTAGTAGAACTAGGCTAGTGTAGTAGAACTAGGCTAGTAGTAATAGAACTAGGCTAGTAATAGAACCAGACTAGTGTAGTAATAGAACTAGGCTAGTGTAGTAATAGAACTAGGCTAGTAGAACTAGGCTAGTGTAGTAATAGAACTAGGCCAGTGTAGTAATAGAACTAGGCTAGTGGCCAGTAGTAATAGAACTAGGCTAGTGTAGTAATAGAACTAGGCTAGTAATAGAACTAGGCTAGTGTAGTAATAGAACTAGGCTAAATAGAATAGGTTAGTTAATAGAACTAGGCTAGTGTAGTAATAGAACTAGGCTAGTGTAGTAATAGAACTAGGCTAGTAATAGAACTAGGCTAGTGTAGTAATAGAACTAGGCTAGTGTAGTAGAAACTAGGCTAATGTAGTAATAGAACTAGTAGTAATAGAACTAGGCTAGTGTAGTAATAGAACTAGGCTAGTGTAGTAATAGTAATAGAAATAGAACTAGGCTAGTGTAGTAATAGAACTAGGCTAGTGTAGTATAGAACTAGGCTAGTGTAGTAATAGAACTAGGCTAGTGTAGTATTAGAACTAGGCTAGTGTAGTAATAGAACTAGGCTAGTAGTAATAGAACTAGGCTAGTAATAGAACTAGGCTAGTGTAGTAATAGAACTAGGCTAATGTAGTAATAGAACTAGGCTAGTGTAGTAATAGAACTAGGCTAGTGTAGAACTAGTGCTAGTAATAGAACTAGGCTAATGTAGTAATAGAACTAGGCTAGTGTAGTAGTGTAATATAACTAGAACTAGTGTAGTAATAAAACTGGCTAGTGTAGTAATAGAACTGGGCTAGTAATAGAACTAGACTAGTGTAGTAATAGAACTGGGATAGTAATAGAACTAGGCTAGTGTAGTATTAGAACTAGGCTAGTGTAGTAATAGAACAAGGCTAGTGTAGTAATAGAACTAGGCTAGTGTAGTATTAGAACTAGGCTAGTGTAGTAATAGAACTAGGCTAGTAATAGAACTAGGCTAGTAATAGAACTAGTAATAGAACTAGGCTAGTGTAGTAATAGAACTAGGCTAGTGTAGTAATAGAACTAGGCTAGTGTAGCTAGTTAGAACTAGGCTAGGCTAGTAATAGAACTAGGCTAGTGTAGTAATAGAACTAGGCTAGTAATAGAACTAGGCTAGTGTAGTAATAGAACTAGGCTAGTGTAGTATTAGAACTAGGCTAGTATTAGAACTAGGCTAGTATTAGAACTAGGCTAGTGTATTAATAGAACTAGGCTAATAGAACTAGGCTAGTGTAGTAATAGAACTAGGCTAGTGTAGTAATAGAACTAGGCTAGTATTAGAACTAGTCTAGTGTAGTAATAGAACTAGTAATAGAACTAGACTAGCTAGTAATAGAACTAGGCTAGTATTAGAACTAGGCTAGTGTAGTATTAGAACTAGGCTAGTATTAGAACTAGGCTAGTGTAGTAATAGAACTAGGCTAGTGTAGTAATAGAACTAGGCTAGTAGTAATAGAACTAGGCTAGTAATAGAACTAGGCTAGTGTAGTAATAGAACTAGGCTAGTGTAGTAATAGAACTAGGCTAGTGTAGTAATAGAACTAGGCTAGTGTAGTAATAGAACTAGGCTAGTGTAGTAATAGAACTAGGCTAGTGTAGTAATAGAACTAGGCTAGTAATAGAACTAGGCTAGTGTAGTAATAGAACTAGGCTAGTGTAGTAATAGAACTAGGCTAGTAAACTAGGCTAGTGTAGTAATAGAACTAGGCTAGTGTAGTAATAGAACTAGGCTAGTGTAGTAATAGAACTAGTGTAGTAGTAGTAATAGAACTAGGCTAGTGTAGTAATAGAACTAGGCTAGTGTAGTAACTAGAACTAGGCTAGTAGTACAGAACTGGCTAGTAATAGAACTAGGCTAGTGTAGTAATAGAACTAGAACTAGTAATAGAACTAGACTAGTGTAGTAATAGAACTAGGCTAGTGTAGTAATAGTAACTAGGTTAGTAATAGAACTAGGCTAGTAGAACTAGGCTAGTGTAGTATTAGAACTAGGCTAGTGTAGTAACCAGGCTAGTGTAATAGCTAGTGTAGAACTAGGCTAGTGTAGTAATAGAACTAGGCTAGTGTAGTAATAGAACTAGGCTAGTAATGAACTAGGCTAGTGTAGTAATAGAACTAGGCTAATGTAGTAATAGAACTAGGCTAGTGTAGTAATAGAACTAGGCTAGTGTATTAATAGAATTAGGCTAGTAATAGAACTAGACTAATGTAGTAATAGAACTAGGCTAGTGTAGTAATAGAACTAGTGTACTAATAGAACTAGTGTAGTAATAAAACTGACTAGTGTAGTAATAGAACTAGGGCTAGTAATAGAACTAGACTAGTGTAGTAATAGAACTGGGTTAGTAATAGAACTAGGCTAGTGTAGTATTAGAACTAGGCTAGTGTAGTAATAGAACTAGGCTAGTGTAGTATTAGAACTAGGCTAGTGTAGTATTAGAACTAGGCTAGTATAGTAATAGAACTAGGCTAGTAATAGAACTAGGCTAGTAATAGAACTAGGCTAGTGTAGTAATAGAATTAGGCCCTAGGCTAGTGTAGTAATAGAACTAGACTAGTAATAGAACTAGGCTAGTGTAGTAATAGAACCAGGCTAGTAATAGAACTAGGCTAGTGTAGTAATAGAACTAGGCTAGTAATATAACTAGGCTAGTGTAGTAATATAACTAGGCTAGTGTAGTATTAGAACTAGGCTAGTTAGAACCAGGCTAGTATTAGATCTAGGCTAGTGTATTAATAGAACTAGGCTAGTATAGAACTAGGCCAGTAATAGAACTAGGCTAGTGTAGTAATAGAACTAGGCTAGTATTAGAACTAGTCTAGTGTAGTAATAGAACTAGGCTAGTATTAGAACTGAGTATTAGAACTAGGCTACTGTAGTATTAGAACTAGGCTTTTGAACTAGGCTAGGAACTAGTGTGTAATATAACTTTTGTAGAACTAGAGAGAACTAGGCTAATGTAGTAATAGAACTAGAGTATTTAGGCTAGTGTAGTATTTTAGGTAGTAATAGAACTAGGCTAGTAATAGAACTAGGCTAGTGTAGTAATAGAACTAGGCTAGTTGTAATAGAACTAGTGTAGTAATAGAACTAGGTAGTAATTGTTAGAACTGGCTAGTGTAGTAATAGAACTAGGCTAGTGTAGTATAGAACTAGGTTAGTAATATTAGGCTAGTGTAGTAATAGAACTAGGCTAGTGTTAATAGAACTTTGTTTAGAACTAGGTTAGTAGTATTAGAACTAGGCTAGTTTAGTAATAGAACTAGGCTAAGGGAACTAGGCAGTAATAGAACTAGGCTAGTGTAGTAATAGAACTTAGGCAGTAATAGAACTAGACTAGTAATAGAACTAGGCTAGTGTAGTAATAGAACTGTCTAGTGTAAGACCTGGGCGTTTATGTGTTGTAGTTTGTGTTTGAGCATGTGTTTATTTCAGAAATGGCTTCCTGAAATCCCTCAAGCAGCTGATTGAACACTCCATGGCTAATTGGAGAGCTGACCCCGCCCCTCGGTGGCTGTCTAAATTCCATCTGAAGCTAGTAAAAGCCAGTTCTGTAAGAAGAGGAGTGGGAGAGGATTTGAGAGATTTTGTGAGTAGAGATTTTGCTTTTTTGCGTTGGGAAAATGCCCCTTTTTCCCATAGTACCGTGCTAGGCTAGAGAGGATTAAAGTCCTTGTAGTTTGTTTGAACATGGTTTAATATTCTTGTTTGTTCATTTTTTTACCTTGGGAGTGCCTAGGAGGCCCGCGGGCATGACATATACCCGTAGCATATTCCTTTCTAGGCACACTTCACTGGTGCTAAATTAGGTAGTAGGGTAGGCAGGTAAGATAGAAGAGGGGAGTGTTTTGAGATTTACTTTCTTTTGCTTTGGTTCCCTCCCCTTTTCCCCATATTACCGTGTAAAGGAATAAAGTCCTTGTAAACGGTACCACATTCTGCTTGTTGTCATTTTTTTACTCGCACCTACAGTCCATAGCTAGAGAGTTTAGTTGTAGAGGGTGTTGTGGCTAACAGCTAGTAATAGAACTAGGCTAGTGTAGTAATAGAACTAGGCTAGTAATATAACTAGGCTAGTGTAGTAATAGAACTAGGCTAGTGTAGTATTAGAACTAGGCTAGGATTAGAACTAGGCTAGTATTAGAACTAGGCTAGTGTATTAATAGAACTAGGCTAGTATTAGAACTAGGCTAGTGTAGTAATAGACCTAGGCTAGTGTAGTAATAGAACTAGGCTAGTGTAGTAATAGAACTAGGCTAGTGTAGTAATAGAACTAGGCTAGTATTAGAACTAGTCTAGTATAGTAATAGAACTAGGCTAGTATTAGAACTAGGCTAGTATTAGAACTAGGCTACTGTAGTATTAGAACTAGGCTAGTATTAGAACGAGGCTAGTAATAGAACTAGCTAGTGTAGTAATATAACTAGGCTAGTGTAGTAATAGAACTAGGCTAGTAATAGAACTAGGCTAGTAATAGAACTAGACTAGTGTAGTAATAGAACTAGGCTAGTGTAGTAATAGTAATAGGTTAGTAATAGAACTAGGCTAGTGTAGTAATAGAACTAGGCTAGTGTAGTAATAGAACTAGGCTAGTGTAGTAGTAGAACTAGGCTAATGTAGTAATAGAACTAGACTAGTAATAGAACTAGACTAGTGTAGTAATAGAACTAGACTAGTAATAGAACTAGACTAGTGTAGTAATAGAACTAGGCTATAATAGAACTAGACTAGTGTAGTAATAGAACTAGGCTAGTGTAGTAATAGAACTAGGCTAGTGTAGTAATATAACTAGGCTAGTGTAGTAACATAACTAGACTAGTGTAGTAACATAACTAGGCTAGTAATAGAACTAGTGTAGTAATAGAACTAGACTAGTGTAGTAATAGAACTAGTGTAGTAATAGAACTAGTGTTGTAATAGAACTAGGCTAGTAATAGAACTAGGCTAGTGTAGTAACAGGGCCAGACTGAAAGAGAGACTCAGTGTCCAAAATAGTGTTGAAAAATTGTGGTAACTTCTGACAACGTTCTTCCTGATTTCAGGAATCTTCCACCTGGGACTTCTGGATAACCAGGGACATTTTACCCGGGGTTCCCAGACTTTTGCAACCCTGTTTGTAAAGCTAGACCTTTAGAGGCAGTTTCCTCTCTCAGCTTAGAGGAATGGAGAGATCGAAGGGGAGAACAGGTGGAAGACTTCAAAAGGAGAGTGTATTTAACATAGAGGAGAGCGGGCAGCTCACCTCTCACTCTCTCCATATCCTTCCCTCATATCCTTCCCTCATATCCTTCCCTCATATCCTTCCCACTATTCGCATTGCCTCGCTGCAGCTGCCTATTGCTATTCCTGCAGTGTGTCCGTTTGTGTCTCTGTAGTTCTCACTCTGTCTCTCTCTCTCCTCCCTTCTCACACTCTCTCTCTCCTCCCTTCTCGCACTCTCTCTCTCTCTCTCTCTCTCTCTCTCAATCTGTCCTTCTCTCTCTCTCCCTCTGTAGTTTTCACTCTCTCTCTTTGTAGTTCTCACTCTCTCTCTCTCTCTCTCTCTCTCTCTCTTTCTCTGTCCTCTCACTCTCTCTCCCTCTCTCTGTCCTCTCACTCTCTCTCTCTCTCCACCCTTATCGCTCGCTCTCTCTCTCTCTCTCTTTCTGTCCTCTCACTCTCTCTCCCTCTCTCTGTCATTCCCTCTCACTCTCTCTCTCTCTCCAACCTTCTCGCACTCTCTCTCTCTGTCCTCTCACCTCTCTCACCCTCTCTGTCTTCTCTTTCTCTCTCTCTCTCTCTCTCTCTCCCTCTCGCTCCCTCTCTCTCTCTCTGTGTCCTCTCTCTCTCTCTCTCTCTCTCTCTGTGATCTCCCACTCTGTCAGGAATTACTTGCTATAATTGGGTAGGCGTTAAGTGTACACATTGTGTTGGGACGGGAGTGTTTTCATACTATTTTATTGAAATGTAGTTGCTTTTCAAGATCAATAAAATAGTCTCTCCTCATCCCCATCATTCTCTGCCCCTCTCTCTTAGTCTCCCTCCATCTCTCATTGTGAGAAGTGACATGAGCTCTGTTCCTCCTAGCCCTAGGCTTGCTTTTGTTCTACTCTACTGAGAGAGAGATGACATGTAGGAGACCGATGTTGTTCTACTGAAACAGGTTTCCCTCAAAAATGTCCATGTATTTATCGTCATCCATCATTCCTTCAATTCTGACCAGTTTCCCAGTCCCTGCCGATGAAAAACATCCCCACAGCATGATGCTGCCACCACCATGCTTCACTGTGGGGATGGGGTTCTCGGGGTGATGAGAGGTGTTGGGTTTGCACTAGACATAGAGATTTCCTTGATGTCCAAAAAGCTCAATTTTAGACTCATCTGCCCAAAGTACCTTCTTTCATATGTTTGAGGAGTCTTCTGGTGAACACCAAATATGTTTGCTTATTATTTTCTGACCACTATTCCTTATAGCCCAGTTCTGTGGAGTGTACGGCTTTAAGTGGTCCTACGGACAGATACTCCAATCTCCGCTGTGGAGCTTTGCTGCTCCTTCAGGGTTATATTTGGTCTCTTTGTTGCCTCTGATTTAATGCCCTTCTTGCCTGGTCCGTGAGTTTTGGTGGGCGGCCCTCTCTTGGCAGGTTTGTTGTAGTGTCATATTCTTTCAATTGTTTAAATAATGGATTTAAATGGTGCTCAGTGGGATGTTCAAAGTTTTGGATATTTTTTTATAACCCAACCCTGATCTGTACTTCTCCACAACTTTGTCCCTGACCCTCCTTGGTCTTCATGGTGCCGCTTGCTTGTTGGTGCCCCTTGCTTAGTGGTGTTGCAGACTCTGGGACCTTTCAGAGCAGGTGTATATATATATATATATATATACTGCAATCATGTGACATATCATGTGACACATAGATTGCACACATTTGGACTTTATTGAACTAATTATGTGACTTCTGAAGGTAATTGGTTGCACCAGATCTCATTTAGGGGCTTCATAGCAAAGTGGGTGAATACATGAACTTTTCCCTTTTTCATTTTATTTTATTTTTTTCAGTTCAATTCACCAATTTGTGTATTTACATGAAATCCAAATAAAAATCTATTTAAATTACAAGTTGGAATGCAACGAAATAGGAAAAACGCCAAGGGGGGTGAATACTTTTGCAAGGCGCTGTACAGGGAATAGAGTGCCATAGGGCTCTGGTCTAAAGTAGTGCACTATATAGGGAATAAGGTGCCATAGGGCTCTGGTCTAAAATAGTGCACTATATAGGGAATAGGGTGCCATAGGGCTCTGGTCTAAAGTAGTGCACTATATAGGGAATAGGGCTCTGGTCTAAAGTAGTGCACTATATTAGGGAATAGGGTGCATAGGGCTCTGGTATAAAGTAGTGCACTATATAAATCAAATCAAATCAAATCAAATTTTATTTGTCACATACACATGGTTAGCAGATGTTAATGCGAGTGTAGCGAAATGCTTGTGCTTCTAGTTCCGACAATGCAGTGATAACCAACAAGTAATCTAACTAACAATTCCAAAACTACTGTCTTATACACAGTGTAAGGGGATAAAGAATATGTACATAAGGATATATGAATGAGTGATGGTACAGAGCAGCATACAGTAGATGGTATCGAGTACAGTATATACATATGAGATGAGAATGTAGACAAAGTAAACAAAGTGGCATAGTTAAAGTGGCTAGTGATACATGTATTACATAAGGATGCAGTCGATGATGTAGAGTACAGTATGTACGTATGCATATGAGATGAATAATGTAGGGTAAGTAACATTATATAAGGTAGCATTGTTTAAAGTGGCTAGTGATATATTTACAACATTTCCCATCAATTCCCATTATTAAAGTGGCTGGAGTTGGGTCAGTGTCAATGACAGTGTGTTGGCAGCAGCCACTCAATGTTAGTGGTGGCTGTTTAACAGTCTGATGGCCTTGAGATAGAAGCTGTTTTTCAGTCTCTCGGTCCCAGCTTTGATGCACCTGTACTGACCTCGCCTTCTGGATGATAGCGGGGTGAACAGGCAGTGGTTCGGGTGGTTGATGTCCTTGATGATCTTTATGGCCTTCCTGTAACATCGGGTGTTGTAGGTGTCCTGGAGGGCAGGTAGTTTCCCCCCGGTGATGCGTTGTGCAGACCTCACTACCCTCTGGAGAGCCTTACGGTTGAGGGCGGAGCAGT
Source organism: Oncorhynchus nerka (assembly GCF_034236695.1). Classification (NCBI taxonomy): domain Eukaryota; kingdom Metazoa; phylum Chordata; class Actinopteri; order Salmoniformes; family Salmonidae; genus Oncorhynchus; species Oncorhynchus nerka. The sequence continues at coordinate 41,441,911 of NC_088414.1, forward strand.
TGCCGTACCAGGCGGTGATACAGCCCGCCAGGATGCTCTCGATTGTGCATCTGTAGAAGTTTGTGAGTGCTTTTGGTGACAAGCCGAATTTCTTCAGCCTCCTGAGGTTGAAGAGGCGCTGCTGCGCCTTCTTCACGACGCTGTCAGTGTGAGTGGACCAATTCAGTTTGTCTGTGATGTGTATGCCGAGGAACTTAAAACTTGCTACCCTCTCCACTACTGTTCCATCGATGTGGATAGGGGGGTGTTCCCTCTGCTGTTTCCTGAAGTCCACAATCATCTTCTTAGTTTTGTTGACGTTGAGTGTGAGGTTATTTTCCTGACACCACACTCCGAGGGCCCTCACCTCCTCCCTGTAGGCCGTCTCGTCGTTGTTGGTAATCAAGCCTACCACTGTTGTGTTGTCCGCAAACTTGATGATTGAGTTGGAGGCGTGCGTGGCCACGCAGTCGTGGGTGAACAGGGAGTACAGGAGAGGGCTCAGAACGCACCCTTGTGGGGCCCCCGTGTTGAGGATCAGCGGGGAGGAGATGTTGTTGCCTACCCTCACCACCTGGGGGCGGCCCGTCAGGAAGTCCAGTACCCAGTTGCACAGGGCAGGGTCTCGAGCTTGATGACGAGCTTGGAGGGTACTATGGTGTTGAATGCCGAGCTGTAGTCGATGAACAGCATTCTCACATAGGTATTCCTCTTGTCCAGGTGGGTTAGGGCAGTGTGCAGTGTGGTTGAGATTGCATCGTCTGTGGACCTATTTGGGCGGTAAGCAAATTGGAGTGGGTCTAGGGTGTCAGGTAGGGTGGAGGTGATATGGTCCTTGACTAGTCTCTCAAAGCACTTCATGATGACGGAAGTGAGTGCTACGGGGTGGTAGTCGTTTAGCTCAGTTACCTTAGCTTTCTTGGGAACAGGAACAATGGTGGCCCTCTTGAAGCATGTGGGAACAGCAGACTGGTATAGGGATTGATTGAATATGTCCGTAAACACACCGGCCAGCTGGTCTGCGCATGCTCTGAGGGCGCGGCTGGGGATGCCGTCTGGGCCTGCAGCCTTGCGAGGGTTAACACGTTTAAATGTCTTACTCACCTCGGCTGCAGTGAAGGAGAGACCGCATGTTTTCGTTGCAGGCCGTGTCAGTGGCACTGTATTGTCCTCAAAGCGGGCAAAAAAGTTATTTAGTCTGCCTGGGAGCAAGACATCCTGGTCCGTGACCGGGCTGGGTTTCTTCTTGTAGTCCGTGATTGACTGTAGACCCTGCCAATTGAGATTCTACTTTGTCTCTGTACTGACGCTTAGCTTGTTTAATAGCCTTGCGGAGGGAATAGCTGCACTGTTTGTATTCGGTCATGTTGCCAGACACCTTGCCCTGATTAAAAGCAGTGGTTCGCGCTTTCAGTTTCACGCGAATGCTGCCATCAATCCACGGTTTCTGGTTAGGGAATGTTTTTATCGTTGCTATGGGAACGACATCTTCAATGCACGTTCTAATGAACTCGCACACCGAATCAGCGTATTCGTCAATATTTTTATCTGACGCAATACGAAACATGTCCCAGTCCACGTGATGGAAGCAGTCTTGGAGTGTGGAGTCAGCTTGGTCTGACCAGCGTTGGACAGACCTCAGCGTGGGAGCCTCTTGTTTAAGTTTCTGCCTGTAGGCAGGGATCAACAAAATGGAGTCGTGGTCAGCTTTTCCGAAAGGGGGCGGGGCAGGGCCTTATATGCGTCGCGGAAGTTAGAGTAACAATGATCCAAGGTTTTACCACCCTGGTTGCGCAATCGATATGCTGATAAAATTTAGGGAGTCTTGTTTTCAGATTAGCTTTGTTAAAATCCCCAGCTACAATTAATGCAGCCTCCGGATAAATGGTTTCCAGTTTGCAAAGAGTTAAATAAAGTTCGTTCAGAGCCATCGATGTGTCTGCTTGGGGGGGATATATACGGCTGTGATTATAATCGAAGAGAATTCTCTTGGAAGATAATGCGGTCTACATTTGATTGTGAGGAATTCTAAATCAGGTGAACAGAAGGATTTGAGTTCCTGTATGTTTCCTTCATCACACCATGTCTCATTAGTCATGAGGCATACGCCCCCGCCACTCTTCTTACCAGAAAGATGTTTGTTTCTGTCGGCGCGATGCGTGGAGAAACCCGTTGGCTGCACCGCCCCGGATAGCGTCTTTCCAGTGAGCCATGTTTCCGTGAAGCAGAGAACGTTGCAGTCCCTGATGTCCCTCTGGAATGCTACCCTTGCTCGGATTTCATCAACCTTGTTGTCAAGAGACTGGACATTGGCAAGAAGAATGCTGGGGAGTGGTGCGCGATGTGCCCTTGTCCTGAGTCTGACCAGAAGACCGCTACGTTTCCCTCTTTTACGGAGTCGTTTCCTTGGGTCGCTGCATGCGATCCATTCCGTTGTCCTGTTTGTAAGGCAGAACACAGGATCCGCGTAGCGGAAAACATATTCTTTGTCGTACTGGTGGTGAGTTGACGCTGATCTTATATTCAGTAGTTCTTCTCGACTGTATGTAATGAAACCTAAGATGACCTGGGGTACTAATGTAAGAAATAACACGTAAAATAACAAAAAACTGCATAGTTTCCTAGGAACGCGAAGCGAGGCGGCCATCTCTGTCGGCGCCGGAAGATATATATAGGGGATAGGGTGCATAGGGCTCTGGTATAAAGTAGTGCACTATATAGGGGATAGGGTGCATAGGGCTCTGGTATAAAGTAGTGCACTATATATAGGGAATAGGGTGCCATAGGGCTCTAGTCTAAAGTAGTGCACTATATAGGGAATAGGGTGCCATCTCTCCCTCCTACTCTCTCTTGTTCCTCTGTCTTTTGCTGTATTAATTTGTTGATGTTGTTTTGCTATGAACCGTCTGATAAACCTTGTTGGTGTGAACTGAAGTGGCTGATAATTGCTCTTAATTATGCTTTTTGTATCCAGGCAACAGGCTCATTACAACGCGTTCTACTCCTTAACTGATTTCAGTGGCAACACACACACGCTTCATAGTGTGAGAGGAGGCCATTCTGTTGTTTACTCTTGTGGTATTAACATGAATAATGGATCAGGTACCGTTTGTCTAAATGTCATGACATTCTGGCCTCAGCCTTGACCACGGGACCGTGTGTGTGTGCGTGCGTGCTGGTAGAGTCGCCCTGCTGTCCTTTAAGCCATGAAATAAGTTAGAGGTCACTTCTTTTTATGTCCATTTCCTCTTTTCTCTGAATTCCTGGTTTACAATCGCTCTCTCCAACCCCCTCTCCATCCCCCTCTCCATCCCTCTCTCCATCCCTCTTTCCATCACTCTCTCCATCCCTCTTTCCATCCCCCTCTCCATCCCTCTCTCCATCGCTCTTTCCACCCCTCTCTCCATCCCTCTCTCCATCACTCTCTCCATCCCCCTCTCCATCCCTCTCTCCATCCCTCTCTCCATT